>NC_059363.1:25083837-25223837 GCF_019703515.2 Myxocyprinus asiaticus | reverse complement strand
TGAACAATGACAATGCGGTGGAGAAATGCCACATTTAAATTTTACATGTTTGGACAGCTGGCAGCCACTCCCTCAGAGCTTTAAAAAATGTGATTTTATCATATTAACACTTATAAGAACATTTCAGATCCTAACTGCCACTTAAAATGAAATATATAAATGTATATACACACTTTGATCTTTTGTTTCTTTTAAAAAAATATTTACTGTTTGTGAAAATCACAATTTTATTGTCACAATTTGCAAAAACCTCAAAAATCCTAAAGGATCCTATGGAATTAAATAAGATCTGTTGCATAAAGTGAAATTCCTCCATGTTATTTTGTATCCTCTTGGATATTGTGTAAACTGTATCAGAACCCTACATGTGTTCTATTAATGTATTTGGATAAATGGTCAATTAAAGGAAATCATTGGGAATCCAGGAATTTTAAAATCCTGAAAGGCCACGTCTACACTAATAACTCCTTTTTGGAGCTATGAGTTTTCTAAAAGATCTAGTCGTTTTGTGTTATATTGGAATTACAAGAGAATCTCTATAGGATCCTTTAGGCTTGGTTCCAAATAACAGATAAAACAACCTTGTTATTTCAGTGACAATGCTAATAAGATTGCTGCCATATTGACTTTTGCCATCTCCCTACACATACTTTCAAATCTGATATTGAAATAAATCCAAATGTGGCAACATGCCATTTTAATGGGGAAATTACAATGATGTTACTGTTATTTTTATTGTCAGTTTAGTCAGCTGTGGTTCGGACATGTCCGTTTCCCTGAAAACCAGCAGCTGTGAGTGATTAACATTGCTCCCATCAGAATTGGAATGAAGTCTCTCAGGGCAGGTCATGTTTTTCAAGTGCAATCTGTGGTTGGCAGGCTGTTGCACTAGTGCACCAAGCACCTGCAAGCATCAACCGTTGCCATCTACTTCTGTCGTAAATATGCCACCATGTTTACAAATATAAAGTACATTTCCAATTCCAGTAGCAGTGTTTTAGCGAGCACAGATTGTATCTTTAACATCCTTTGGTGTTATAAATGCCTAATTTATCTCAAGCCTCTAGCAATATAATAAAATATTTGAAAAAAAAGGGCAAAATATTTTCCTTTTTAAATTACCAGGCCAATTTATATTTTGCATTCTCTTAAAGGGATAGTTCACCCCAAAATGAAAATTCTCTCATCTTTTAATCAACCTCCATGCTATCACAGATTTACAGGTGCATCTCAATAAATTAGAATGTCGTGGAAAAGTTCATTTATTTCAGTAATTCAACTCAAATTGTGAAACTTGTGTATTAAATAAATTCAATGCACACAGACTGAAGTAGTTTAAGTCTTTGGTTCTTTTAATTGTGATGATTTTGGCTCACATTTAACAAAAACCCACCAATTCACTATCTCAAAATTAGAATACATCATAAGACCAATAAAAAAAAAAAACATTTTTAGTGAATTGTTGGCCTTCTGGAAAGTATGTTCATTTACTGTATATGTACTCAGTACTTGGTAGGGGCTCCTTTTGCTTTAATTACTGCCTCAATTTGGCGTGGCATGGAGGTGATCAGTTTGTGGCACTGCTGAGGTGGTATGGAAGCCCAGGTTTCTTTGACAGTGGCCTTCAGCTCATCTGCATTTTTTGGTCTCTTGTTTCTCATTTTCCTCTTGACAATACCCCATAGATTCTCTATGGGGTTCAGGTCTGGTGAGTTTGCTGGCCAGTCAAGCACACCAACACCATGGTCATTTAACCAACTTTTGGTGCTTTTGGCAGTGTGGGCAGGTGCCAAATCCTGCTGGAAAATGAAATCAGCATCTTTAAAAAGCTGGTCAGCAGAAGGAAGCATGAAGTGCTCCAAAATTTCTTGGCAAATGGGTGCAGTGACTTTGGTTTTCAAAAAACACAATGGACCAACACCAGCAGATGACATTGCACCCCAAATCATCACAGACTGTGGAAACTTAACACTGGACTTCAAGCAACTTGGGCTATGAGCTTCTCCACCCTTCCTCCAGACTCTAGGACCTTGGTTTCCAAATGAAATACAAAACTTGCTCTCATCTGAAAAGAGGACTTTGGACCACTGGGCAACAGTCCAGTTCTTCTTCTCCTTAGCCCAGGTAAGATGCCTCTGACGTTGTCTGTGGTTCAGGAGTGGCTTAACAAGAGGAATACGACAACTGTAGCCAAATTCCTTGACATGTCTGTGTGTGGTGGCTCTTGATGCCTTGACCCCAGCCTCAGTCCATTCCTTGTGAAGTTCACCCAAATTCTTGAATCGATTTTGCTTGACAATCCTCATAAGGCTGCGGTTCTCTCGGTTGGTTGTGCATCTTTTTCTTCCATACTTTTTCCTTCCACTCAACTTTCTGTTAACATGCTTGGATACAGCACTCTGTGAACAGCCAGCTTCTTTGGCAATGAATGTTTGTGGCTTACCCTCCTTGTGAAGGGTGTCAATGATTGTCTTCTGGACAACTGCCAGATCAGCAGTCTTCCCCATGATTGTGCAGCCTAGTGAACCAAACTGAGAGACCATTTTGAAGGCTCAGGAAACCTTTGCAGGTGTTTTGAGTTGATTAGCTGATTGGCATGTCACCATATTCTAATTTTTTGAGATAGTGAATTGGTGGGTTTTTGTTAAATGTGAGCCAAAATCATCACAATTAAAAGAACCAAAGACTTAAACTACTTCAGTCTGTGTGCATTGAATTTATTTAATACACGAGTTTCACAATTTGAGTTGAATTATTGAACTTTTCCACGACATTCTAATTTATTGAGATGCACCTGTAGTTCTTCCTTCTGTAGAACTAAAAAAAAAAAGATTTTTAGAGAATATTTCAGCTCTGTAGGTCCATACAATGCAAGTGAATGGTTGCCAGAACTTTGAAACTCCAAAAAGCATATGAAGGCAGCATTAAAGTAATCCATACGACTCCAGTGGTAAAATCCATGTCTTCAGTAACGATACAGTAGGTGTGGGTGAGAAACAGATCATGAATCAGATCATGTCGTCCATGAAAAAGATGTTGACAGCTTTAGTCACCATTCACTTTCATTGCATCTTTTTTTCCATTCACTGAAAGTGAATACTGACTGAGACTATCAATCCCGAACATTCTGCTTAAAAGAATATTCGGGATTCAATATAAGCTCAACCGACAGCTTTGTGGCATAATATTAATTACCACACAAATTAATTCTGACTCGTCCCTACTGCAAAAATCTGTGTTCCAGTGAGGCACTTACAATGGAAGTGAATGGGGACCAATTTTTTATTAAACTACTTACTTTTTCAAAAGTATAGCCACAAGACATTAACAATATGTGTTAACATGATTTTATTGCCAATTTTACAACTTTGTTGCCATGGCGATGTAATGTCAACAAACCCTATAATCACTGTAAAAATTACAATTTAAACAACTTTACAGCTCAAATAATACATGACTGTAAGTGCTTTTATAAAATTATAAGCTTCACATTTCTGCTTTTAAACCCTCCAAAATTGGCCACATTCACTTTCATTGTAAGTGCCTTACTGTAACAGCAATTTATTTTATTTTTTTAAAGAAAAGGAGGGACGATTCGAAATAAATGTTTTGGTAATCAACATTATACCGCAAATGTTGTCAATTGAGCTTAACTTGTACTGAACCTGGAACATTCCTTTAGCATCTAACCATGTTTTGTTCCATATGATAAGGAAAGTCATATGGGCAGGGGCGTAACCAGAGGGAGGGTAGGGTGGGCAGCCACCCTAAGGCCCAGGGTGAGAGGGGGCCCGCAACGGTTGACCAAAAGAAACCATAAAAATGACAGCGGGCCCGAGGAGTGATGAAAAACGACCAAGGCCCCCCAAGGAGGGGGCCCGATAGTTTCTTTGCATCGGGGCCCACTAGATCCAAGTTACGCCACTGCATATTGATTTAGAGCACATAAGGGTGAGTAAATGATGACAGAATTGTCATTTTTGGGTGAACTATCCACTTTAACTAACTGTCACAGATCAAGAGGGCTATTAAACATCAAGACTTAAAGCCAAATTTTAACATATGAGAGTTTCACAAGAGTTCCACTTCTGGCCAAGAATAACTATTTGATCTGTTACTCCACACATAGACAAAGTGAGTTTAGAGATCAAATGTACGAGGCTAGAAAGAGAACAGTCCCCCCTTTGTCAAATTCTCACATAAGAAGATGGCAAAAGCTTTCAGCTATGATAGGACTGCAGAGCAGGTGACAATAGAAAGCTCAGAGGGAACAATGACTTCCTTTCAAAACAATGTCAAATAATTGTGATTTTGGTCTTTTTCCATTTGATCATCTATAAGCTTACACATTATTCTCTATGCTTGGGGCTATTCATGAGGATTTATGAACCTATTCTGCAAAATATGAACATGTAGGGATTGTGTTTAAGAATGTGAAAAATATATATCAATAAAGTGCACATATGTTGTTGGTTTTGTTTGTGTAGTTGAAATCTAGTTGACGTCTCGCAGTGTGACGTGCTATACTTAAAATGATTTTACAGCTTGTTTTATAATTCATTTTATGACCTCATTAATTGAGAGACTACATAGAATATTAGCACTTTAAAAAAAGCTTTTTGTTACACTGCAAGGTGGTTTTAAAAGTGCACTTAGTAATAGTTCTGTTTATGTCCACTGACAAACTATGGATGCAGCATCAACAATGTCACTGTAAAAATGCAATGCAAAAAATTGCAGTCAGCTATATTTCTTCTTGATTGAAAGGGTCTAATTACATTATTATGGTTATAGTTTAGCAATTATACAAAAAACTTACATATAAACATTAACAGACATTTTAAACAGAAATTTTGAAAAACACATGTCCATGTTATTTGTCAATTACCCATGTTGGCCTGATGGTGGCGCACTTCATTCACAGATATGCAGTGCTGCTCTGAATCCATACATCTTTGCAGGGGACATTTTAAATGCAGCCTGTCACTGGGGCTTGTTTATAAATACAGTTGTTGTTACTTTAAGATGATGTATTACAGCTTGTGCATAAACTGAAAAATAAGCTCAGACCAATATCATTTGTCAAAATCATTTATTTACTATAATACATAGCAGATGATGTTAAAATATTTAGTTTGTACATCATATGAGGCAGTCATATGAACATAATGTTGCTCTTTTTTTAAACTACACTAATGGGATGCTAGCAGCTGCACACTTACCCTATTGAGCCCTTTCCTCAGTTTTAGTGATTCAATTAAGATATAAATCTTGTCTTACAAAGCTTTTGCGAAAACCTTTTCATCTCCATTTCCATCCATTCACATACAAACTCCCGCATCACTTCAAAACTAAACATCTCTGTGCTGTATTCCACACAAAGATTGCAAGCTTTCTAAACAGCATCTGTTACAGTGGAACAAAATTCAGTACCATCTAAAAAAAAAAAAAAAACGTTTTATTCATAGGGAATTAAGTACACCGTCAATGAATCTAACCCCAAACTTTAATACATCATACCACAAAGGAATCTGATTATAGATTTTACAAGGTTATACAGAGCTCCAGTACCCCGGGATTTTTGTTTTGTCAGCTGTCAGATAACGCTGACATTTATATATATTGTTTATACAGATATTTATATTTTCCTATTTTAGGGAAACAATTAAACAAAGCCAAAATATGATATTAAAAGTCGAACTATGGCATGACACAAACAAACAAATATAACTATTTTACCCTAGTTTAATGTTCCCTCAAACAAGTGAGATAAAAAAAACAAGTCTTGCATAAAAACAGTTAAGCATTAACGTTTCTTCAACTTTTAAACGTTCAGTTATTAGAGGCGAAGGACATGCAAATTCAGTTCATGAAATGATTAAACAGAACCATAGAAATTTTGAAAACAAAAAACAAACATTAAACCAAACATCTTCTAATGCCTGGATCTCTGAGATGTGCCAAATGGGTCCAGTGGGCTGATTCCCTTCTGTGGTTTCCAGAGTACGATGGCCTCCTGGTTCAATGTCTGTAGGACAAAGTGCATCCTAAGCAGGTGCCCCTGATTTTAAAAACTTATATTAGTTCCACCCCAGTTGGTGCAAGGCCTTGGGACACCACTACCCCAACTACTGCCATCTTTAAAATAAAAATACCCCCCCAAAAAAAAAACAATCTTAAGTCCATTGTAAAATAAAAATAAGGGAAAAACACAAACAGACAAATGGAACACTTTGCCATTATAACAAGCCGTGCATGTGGTATTAATTTTAGTGAAAGACTGACAGCTCCATTGTCTTGGAGTGGCATTATAAATATATCTTCCTTATATTTGTAATGTGTGAATCTAGTTAATGTCCATGTTTACGATGTCAAAATAACATTGATATTTTTCTTTATATTTTTTTATAAAGACAAATTCAGTCTGGCCGAGAAACAAAAGTACTAAACAAAAAACATTGTACTAAATTTCTTTACTTTTTTCACTTTTTATTTTCAGAGGCTTGCACGCACATGCACGTGCTTGTTGCAGTCAGCCGGATGTGAAGTTGAGTTTGGGGTCTATATGAGGGGTTCTGGGGGCAGTGGGTGCTGGATCTGCTGTGGTTGGAGGGGAGGAGGGAGCTGCAGGGCCAGCAGGGACTCCAAGCCGTGGCCATGAGGAGGAGGGGTGCCCTCGGCGCTGGAGGGCTCTGTGATGTCACTGCTGTAGAAGAAATACTGGCACTGTTGGATGAAACTCTCAATGACAGACTGATTGAGTTTAGTGGTGGAGAGCGTGTCCTTGTTCTCAAAATCAGGCCTCATGAGCGTAGGCCAGAAACAGATGGACAGATTGTCTGCGGTCATCAGCGTGGTCTTACTATGCTGACTTACCCTGGAGAAAGGAGACATAGAGTTACATTTACAATGTATTTTTATTTAATGCCAAAAAAAAAAAAAAAAAAAAACATCTTCATGATAAAAGATTACTGTGAGTGGATTTGTTTAATTAATGGCAATTAATTTATCAATTTGCATTTATACATTTGGTAGATGCCTCTATACCCGTGCATTTTATCTGTTTTTGGGTTTTCTGGAAATTAGAGGTAGACCGATATATCGGTTTTCCAATTAATCAATGCTGATAGTTGCTTACTGCAGATTGTGTTCCTCTGTGGCCAGTGCTGGAGGAGACTACAGTTAGAATGGCTTGGTTTTACAGTATAACAGTGGCCTCTAGAGGTGAAATAAAAAATGATCACTGACACCTTGTGGGGATTTACTGTATCTAAATCTTTCATCACTGACAGTATTCATATACAATAATCCTCACTTCAATGCATATTTTGTTATTTTGATTAGATAATCAAGTGATCTAAAATTAAGCTAGAGCATGCAAAGAAAAATGGACGATATAGAAAAGTGCCCTGGCAGCACATACACTGTATCACCAATTCATATCTTGTGATTATTAATAAACCTTATTCCTCATAAAAACCTCATCTAGTGAATACTGGCTATAAAAATCTTAACTTGGTTAATACTTAATATAGGGCATAGACCTTATTCACGCTAGCGCCATCTTTAATTTTTCAATAGGAACGACAACGAGGCTGTGAGGGATAGACTTACAGTGTCTTCAATGGGCTGCACTGCAGTTTGAAGTGTTTTTGGATCGTCCCGCGGACAAAACATCGATAAAATATCTGTCAAAGTACATTCAGTATACAAAGAACTCCAGACAACATGAGATGTGGGAAATCAGATGTGATCTAGGAGCTTTATACAACTTTATACCGTTTGTGCCATTGAAGAGACTGCGAGTCTTTCCCTCCCAGCCTCATTGTCATTCACTTGTGATGTCCAGCTAATGAACGAATCGTTCTTTTGTACCGGTTCTTTTTAGTGAACGAGTTGAACTAGTTCACCAAATCGGACTGAATTGTTTGAAACAGTTCGCGTCTTGAGTCAACACTGATCCACAAGTTACTTTATCTTAACCTGTCTCTCGGATGTGCCTGACACTCCGAATCGAAATGAGCTGATATCCGGGAGTAATATGATCCTAGAACTGGTGATATTTTGCCAACTCTTCTTTGCAATTAACCGCTCCAACTAGTTCATAAATCGTACTGAACGCTTGGGTTGCAACAGCTCTCGAGTCAAAAATACAATGAGTCGCTCATAGCAGTTCTCGAGTTAACAGTACAATGAGTCACTCATAACCATTCTCGAGTCAACAGTACACTGAACTGAGAATCGCCTCTTTCGGAGGTGTCCGACATACTGAGAACTGATGAGCTGCTGACATTGAGCATGTGTGATTAAGGGGCGAAATGTATGTTTCAGATGTATTTTGCTGAACAACAGAGAGTGTAACAAATAAAATACACTGAAATATGTTTATGACTTGATTGTATTACCGTTTTATCAACATATGAAGATGATCCTGTCTACAGCTCTCGAGTCAACAGTACATTGAGTTGTTCGCAGTAGTTCTCGAGTCAACAGTACGCTGATCCGAGGACAGCAGTTCTCGAGTCAACAGTACGCTGATCCGAGGACAGCAGCTCTTGAGTCAACAGTGCATTTAGTCGATCACAGCAGTTCTCGAGTCAACAGTACGCTGATCCGAGGACAGCAGCTCTTGAGTCAACAGTGCATTTAGTCGATCACAGCAGTTCTCGAGTCAACAGTACGCTGATCCGAGGACAGCAGTTCTCGAGTCAACAGTACACTGATCCGAGGACAGCAGCTCTTGAGTCAACAGTGCATTGAGTCGATCACAGCATTTCTGGAGTCAACAGTACGCTGATCCGAGGACAGCAGTTCTCGAGTCAACAGTACACTGATCCGAGGACAGCAGCTCTTGAGTCAACAGTGCATTGAGTCGATCACAGCATTTCTGGAGTCAACAGTACGCTGATCCGAGGACAGCAGTTCTCGAGTCAACAGTACACTGATCCGAGGACAGCAGCTCTTGAGTCAACAGTGCATTGAGTCGATCACAGCAGTTCTCGAGTCAACAGTACGCTGATCCGAGGACAGCAGTTCTCGAGTCAACAGTACACTGATCCGAGGACAGCAGCTCTTGAGTCAACAGTGCATTGAGTCGATCACAGCATTTCTGGAGTCAACAGTACGCTGATCCGAGGACAGCAGTTCTCGAGTCAACAGTACACTGATCCGAGGACAGCAGCTCTTGAGTCAACAGTGCATTGAGTCGATCACAGCATTTCTGGAGTCAACAGTACGCTGATCTGAGGACAGCAGTTCTCGAGTCAACAGTACACTGATCCGAGGACAGCAGCTCTTGAGTCAACAGTGCATTGAGTCGATCACAGCAGTTCTCGAGTCAACAGTACGCTGATGCGAGGACAGCAGCTCTCTTGTCAGCAGTACATGGAGTTGATCACAGCAGTTTGTGAGTCACCAGTACACTGAACTGAGAATCGCCTCTTTCAGATATAATACTGAGAACTGCTGATCAGGGAGCAGCTGATGAGCATGCGTGAACCGAGGACTTGAATGAGGGGGTGAAACGTTTCAGTTGAGAGTTGTAAACAAATTTTACTATTGAGTATTGTGTGTGCAGATTATATCTGAAGTTGTGATGAGCTGGATCATGGTTTCTGTAAAAAAGGGTGAGTTGATTAAGACTAGTTTAATCACTTTTTATGCTTTAAACATGTGTAGAACCATCCACGTTTGTATATCAGTGTCAGTATTGGGTGCTTTAGGTGCAACACTTTAATGTAGGATGTATTGTAAGATCACTGAATGAAACACTGATGACAATAAACACTCTAATTATTATAACTTAATTAAATAAAATTTTATAATCAGCAATATGCCCTTACATATGGCTTTATTGAATGTGTTTTCTGTGTGTATTCTACGACACCAGCGTATTAGCATTATATATAGTGAAGTCATTACGTTATGACGTAAATGAACTGGTGAATCGTTTTTTTTAACCAGTTCACTGAAACGAACCGTCCGAAAGAACCGGTTCGTGAAAAAGAATCGGACTTCCCATCACTAGTGTATTCTACGACGCCAGCGTATTAGCATTATATATAGTGACGTCATTACGTGATGATGTAAAAGAACTGTTGAATCGGGTTTTTTTTAACCAGTTAATTGAAACGAACCATCCGAAAGAACCATTTCGCAGAAAAGAATCGGACTTCCCATCACTATCATTCACAATAAAAATTAAAGATGCCGTTAGCGTGAATAGGGTCTCAAAATAAGAGTCCCTTGTTTGTTTCAGGCTTGTTTATAGTGAAAAGTCCCGTGTTAAGAGTCAAATCTAGAGCTGTGTCCAAAATTGTTCACTCATTTCCTGTTTCCTATATAATGAAGGGCAGTTAGTGCACTATATATCAGCATTGAGTGAACGAATGAGTGAGTGAATTCGGACGCTGACATATACACCAAGCGTCGGAGCAGGAACGTCACATATGAACTTTTAAAATACTTGGGCCTTACTTTGTTATTCTTATTAAATAATTTATTAATATAATAAATCTTTTTCTGTTTGTCATTTTTAATATATATTTTAATATAAAGAGTAAACACATTTTATGAAATGTACATTATCCATACTCCAATTCTCGGCGCATAGCACCCTCATCTGACCAAATTATCATAACCTACATGTTATAACCGAATATTTAAATCATCCACAGAATTATCCTTTCCGCAGTCTCTGAGTTAAAATAACATCATTAACAGTAAATAAAGAATTTTTCATCTTAATGGCAAAATTCTGTGTAAATATAAATAGAGTACATTTTAAAATGTATCTATGTTTTGCCTCTCTATATGTTTTATGTTATTTTAATCAAGTAATGATTTGTCAAAAAGTAATTTAATACATTCAGCATGAAATAAAACATTGCAGTTGTGAAGGAAGCAGTAAACTGGCATCTCTCTCTCTCCCACTCACTCACTCGCGCTCGCTCTCTCTCCTGCACGTGCTCCCTCTTCCAGCTCGCACGTCTTCCCCATGGCGGATTATGGGCAATTAGCCATCGTCGAGTGTACATCAAATGTACACTTGAAATTAGAGTGCATTGTGGGTAAGAATGAGTGAACAAAATTAGGAACGCGTGGCTCACTCAGAATTCAGACACCACTACAAAATGGCTGACACCCGAAATCATTTTGGACTCCTGTAGCTAGAGATGGGCATTTTCGAGTAATTCTGTAGTCAAGTACTCTAACCTACAAAAAACGAGTACCTGATTACTCGTAAATTAAAATGCAATTTAAAAATAACACGTATGACACGTATGTGAAATTTACATTTTGTTTTATTCACAAAGAACGGTATGAAAATAAGATAAATTCAACAACCTATGTTTTTATCTTTCAAATATTGAATAAAAAATACATTACATTATGTAATAAAAATAGGGAAAAAATATTTAAAAATAACAAACATTTGCACTCATCCGGCGCTTACATAGAAACCAATACTGACAGCATTAGGGTAATGCGCTTATATAAACTCTGAGTCTACATAAAGGCTTTCGCATTTGTATAATTTCGCATGTCATTATTCTGAATAACAAGTGGTGAAAGACTTGTTTTAAAACAAGCTTTTTATAAAATGCACTGTTGGTGCTCAGCACACATACACACATACTGGTCTGATACTCTCCGAGTTCCTCATATCTTTCCACAAAAAAGCAGATGCTTGTCCGTTGGTTAGCATGACTCCAACAAGAACCGAATACAAATTAGAGTAGAATTCAATAAGAATCAAAACATTACAAATATTGCCTCACTTGGGTTTGTTTGAAAAAAACAGATGGCATTACATCTTCTCTCACTCAACACCTCAATGACACAGATTCACAGTGCCCCCTAGTGGACTCAATAGTAACTGCGAGATTTGGTGAGAGATTCAGAGGCAAAATACAGTGTAATTCAGCGCTGCTCACTGCAGGCAAATGTGGAAAGGAAAATTCATTTGTGATATACAAGTAGTGTTTTTAATGCTCGAGCAGCTGCTGCAGAACAAGTACTCAATTACTTGATTACTCGTTACATCTCTACATGTAGCCTGTGTTTGAAATTTTTTTAACATTCTATTAATCTTTTAAAAAAATGATCGGCCAATTAATCAGTTATCAGCCTTTCCTACCACCTTAGTTATCTTATCTGCAAAATCCACTATTGGTCGGCCTCTACTGAAAATTGCATCTTTAGCGTTGCTAGAGCCATGTTCTTCCTGTTAAGTTACGAGAACACTGTTCATTTATTCATTTAACCCTGTTCATTTTTAAAAACCTTGTGAAATCAAAAGTTTTGTGGCATTTTGGCCCTGTTTACATCTGGTATTAAGATGCATTTTGGGCAATCCATTTGAAACGCGACTAGGCTAAAGACAGGTGTAAATGGGGTCCAGAACATTTTGAGATTTGTCCACTTCAACCACATTTGAAGGTAGTCGAAAATGCACGTGAAAACGCGAAAATGCGTTCGAACAGCAGCAAAGAACCGTATACTCACCTGTCAATCAACTGCTGTACTAAAACAAGAGTTTTAAATTTTGCCAGTTACGTGTTGTTTTAAAAGGAAATAGCCATTAAATCTGAAAATTTTAAAAAAGCGCATGCATACATACAGTATACATGCACAAGAACATTACCGAATTTCTTCAGTATGCCTGATATCAACATGTAGTGACTCTGTATTTACTCTGTTATTTTAGTAGTACTCCACTAAAATAACTGAAAATTCTGCTCTAAACATCTTTTTGTGCATAGATTAAATGCAAGTATAATTGGGAGGAACAGTGTGCCATTTTTTCGAGCTTTCTTGTACTTCTACTTTTTCCTTTTTATTATCATGCAGTAATACAGTGACATAGATGTATGTCATCATGAAATCAGAGACCCTCCCCTTGAAATCCAAATTCAAGTGGTCAAAAGAGACGTTACGATCTTATCAGCTGTAAATAGCGATAGCGATGTGCCGGTCCAATTGTGATCAGATTGCCCAAATGCTTCTGAATACCAGATATAAACAGGGCCTTAATCCTTGTCTCTTAGCTTTGAGGTCAACGACATTACAGTGTACTCCTAAAAGTTAAAATGTTTTACTTAAGCATCTATGCATGTTTAAAATCTGCAGTCTTTCTCTTCCTGAAAAATGGATAAAAAATAGTAATGACTGATCTGGCACCCACGGGTGTATAGATTTCCATCCAATTAAATGATAATAAATAAAGCCACGAAAAGGCAGAGCTTTACCTGTTGAGGTGAGTGATGACATATTTGAAAACTTCATAATTTACAGGAGGAAATTTTCTCATGATTTCCTTCAGCACCTGCAGCCTCTCATAGTGATCTACAATTTCTGGAGAAAGGGAGAGAAGTGAGGAAAGATTCAGACTTTGAAATTTTCAGACTTATTACAGACTTTGTGGTGATAATTATTTCATGTTCCACAAGGACTGAACATATCAAACTATGAAGCACATAACACATTTGTGTTTGAACTTTTACAGCAGAAACACAAAGATAAAAGAAAAGGCAAGCATCAAAACTAGCACTTGCAAAAATTTCACTTGTTGTACACAAATTATGCACCCTTAACCACAACAAACAGACATTTTAATGCAAGATGCAATGAGCCGCTACAAATGCCTGGCCAACAACTTGAAAGATAAAACTGAAATATCAGTACATTCAAAGAGAACATCATCCCTGAATTTACAGTCATTTATCTACAGGAGAGTGGATCAGAAATAATGAGGAATACATCACAGGGGGCCTTGGATTAGATTTAGCACTGGGAAGCAACAAACGGAAATGCAGATGCATTTAAATTACTTCACCAGATTCCTTGGGCTGGGATTAGACAGTGTGGTGATGGGATTAATATTGAACGCAGTTGAAAGCAGTAAAAAAAACTAAAAAGAAAGAATGAAAAAATGAAGACTGGTAGGCTGTTGAGGTAACTCTCCTTGTCTTCATATTTATAGCAGACACATTTCCTGTCTTACTGAAGAAGCAACCCTTTGCTGCTGTAACTGATGTCAATGAACTTGGCTTATTTTGCCTTGAATATTAGCATGAATAAAAGGTTGGGTCATAACAATCACAGGTGGAGAAGAACTGTGCCTACAGTAATCTGCAGCAGGGGTACAATCAACCTTTGTAAAATATATACAGTATATATCGATATATATATCTATACATCTACTGTATATATCTATATCTATCTATCTATCTATCTATCTATCTATCTATATATATATATATATATATATATATATATATATATATATATATATATGTGTGTGTGTGTGTATATATAAAATATTAGGGCTGTCAATATATTGCATTTTATAAATCTAATTAATTACATGATATGGCGATTAATTAATTGAATTAATAGCATTTAATCGCATATATAAATATTTGCTGAGAAAGCCCCTCAAATAACAATAATTCAATATATAATGATCAAATAATTATTAAAAGTTATATAAATATTATAAATATAATATATTTTGTAAAAATAATATTTCTGATAATTAAAATAATAATAATACGTTTATTTCATATAGCGCCTTTCTTGAACCCAAAGTCGCTTTACATAAAAGCAAATACATGAAATACAGCAAATGGACAGATAACACATACATTCCACAAAAAACAAACAAATTCCTAACAAGGAGTGTTCAAGTGATAACACTGAATGAAGAGATTAGTTTTTAGATGTAAAGGAGGAGAAGTTGGTGAGTTCCTGAAGAGTTTTGGGAGAGCATTCCAAAGCTGAGGAGCAACAGTCATAAATGACCTGCCTCCCACTGAAGACAACCTGAACTTCAACAAACAGGAAATTTGCACCAGCAGACCGTAGAGTGCGAGTGGGAATATAAGGGCGAAGCAACTCACTGATGTACTGAGGAGCAAGTGTGTGAAGAGCCTTGGAAGCTATCAACAATATCTTATATTGAATGCGTTATGTATTTGGTAGCCAATGGAGCTGTTGCAGAATGGGAGTGATGTGTGCAGACTTTTTACTAGAAATAAGAACTTTAGCTGCAGAATTTTGGAAGTACTGTAGGTGATTTAGGGTCTTAGTGGGTAAACCATAGAAGAGTGAATTACAATAATCCAATCTAGGGGAGATGAACCCATGGACTAGTGTTTCTGCATCGTTTGTATTGGTTACTGGTCGGAGACAGGCAATATTGCGTAAATGAAAAAATGACGTCTTTATAATGTTATTAACATGAGCCTCGAAGGTGAGTGATGTATCAAAAATCACCCCAATGTTACGAACAGTGAGAGAGGGCTTAATGGCAGTACCGTCAATGTCCAAGGTAAGGTCTGAACAGCGTGATACCAATGATTTGGGGTCCATAATCAAAATCTCAGTCTTCTCTGCATTATATGCATTAACTTATTGTGTCAGACAAGTAAAGCATTGATAAGACAAAAAGTGGCTTTAGAAGGCAATATTTTTATTTTCCATTTTATTGAACATACACCTGCCATTGACTAACAGTCCACAGAAATCACTTTTGCCATTGAATTCGTCAATCTGTCAGATATATATTATAAGGGCTTTTCTAAGGACGCATCAATGTACACATGCATCAGAGGAATGCTTTTAGAACACTTTGGTTGTGTTGCATTATAAACACAGCATTTTTAAGGTCTGGGGAATTCTTTTAACACTTTATTTTTTATCTAATTAAGATCAACATATTTGTTAGATCGATAGCCCTAATATATATACTGTATACAGGTGCATCTCAAATTAGAATGTCACAGAAAAGTTCATTTATTTCAGTAATTCAACTCAAATTGTGAAACTCGTGTATTAAATAAATTCAATGCACACAGACTGAAGTAGTTTAAGTCTTTGGTTCTTTTAATTGTGATGATTTTGGCTCACATTTAACAAAAACCCACCAATTCACCATCTCAAAAAATTAGAATATGGTGACATGCCAATCAGCTAATCAACTCAAAACACCTGCAAAGGTTTCCTGAGCCTTCAAAATGGTCTCTCAGTTTGGTTCACTAGGCTACACAATCATGGGGAAGACTGCTGATCTGACAGTTGTCCAGAAGACAATCATTGGTACCCTTCACAAGGAGGGTAAGCCACAAACATTCATTGCCAAAGAAGCTGGCTGTTCACAGAGTGCTGTATCCAAGCATGTTAACAGAAAGTTGAGTGGAAGGAAAAAGTATGGAAGAAAAAGATGCACAACCAACCGAGAGAACCGCAGCCTTATGAGGATTGTCAAGCAAAATCGATTCAAGAATTTGGGTGAACTTCACAAGGAATGGACTGAGGCTGGGGTTAAGGCATCAACCACACACAGACATGTCAAGGAATTTGGCTACAGTTGTCGTATTCCTCTTGTTAAGCCACTCCTGAACCACAGACAACATCAGAGGCATCTTACCTGGGCTAAGGAGAAGAAAAACTGGACTGTTGCCCAGTGGTCCAAAGTCCTCTTTTCAGATGAGAGCAAGTTTTGTATTTCATTTGGAAACCAAGGTCCTAGAGTCTGGAGGAAGGGTGGAGAAGCTCATAGCCCAAGACTTAATTCAATCAATTGTGCCGCCTTAACTGGATACCATACTGATGTCTCAGAGGTCAAAATCTGCAGGTTTCAAAAGCATTTTGGGTTGTTTTCCCCTCATCACGTACAGTAAGTGGCACTATTTCAACTGTCACGTCCGCAACACTGGTTTTTCCTCAATGTGAAAATGACAAAGAATAAAAATCGAATATTACATGTTCTTAAGAGTGGCAACTCTTCTACATTATGTGGCTTCTATTAATTCTGGATTGTGCATTTAAATTCTAAGAGTTTATGCAGTGTGTGGTCTCCAAAAAACGAATTCTCATTCAAATAAATGTAATTAAATATACTACCCCTGACATATATAATAGTTTAATGGAGGGGAGGGTTTAAATACTTCAGGTAATTCATGGGTTTTAGTCATGTAACTTAGTTAAATATAGTGATTTAGAAACTAGTGGCTTTTCATTGGCAGATGCTAATGCAGATATCTAAAGCAGTGTTTTTCCAACCTTTTTTTGCCATAAGTACCCCCACTTCACCAACAGTAAGGCTCAAGTACCCCTTCATCGGCAAAAAAACCCAAAAATGTGTAGCACAGACTATCATTTAACGTTATCATTAATATTGATAAATATTGAATCACCGATGTACAAAATATAAATAGCTGATGCCAACTTTTACAACATGTCATTATAGATACAGCAAAAATAACTGTTAAGTAACTTTATTTTAAGTGATTTTTTCATCTTCGTTCTTTATGAGGATGCCTTTTGGCCTGTCCCCAGCTATTTTTAACTTCTTGGGTACTAGCAAGTATGCACATTTTGACTGAAACAAATACATTAAAACAAAAGCATGTATTTAGAATTTAATCTCTCTCTGTATATCATTTTCTTTTAGTGGACATAATATATTTTTCAAAGACTTAAAGTTGTGTCCCCAAGTTGTCTCAATACTGTAACCACCATAACAACCCCTCATTAATGTAGAATTTCATATATAATAATCAAAATAAAAAAACTCTCAGGATGTGAACTCCACAAATACAAGTAAATGTCTCCTTTTTTTATCACTTTATCTTATATTTTGTTAGGTGTTTTCAGAAGCCGGTTACTATGATTTTGTACAGAAAACAATGTGGACATTAGATTTGAAGAAATATCAGCACTAAATTCTATTTCTAATAAACACTTAATAGTGTCATGATCTTGAGCTTAAATCTAGTGATGGCTAAATCAACTGTAATGTCAGAAAGTCAACCCTGTTACTATTTTAAAGGCATAGCTATATTCCAACATATTTTAGAAAATGTAATTTAGCTTTAGATGTCACAGTGAAATTTCTTATCACAATGAAGACATTCTTTTTCTGATAGAATGTTTATAACCTTTCAGAAATTTACATAAAAAATCACCTTTTTGAAATGGAAAAGGCACTGATTTCATGGAATGACCCATAATGAAAAGATGAAGTTGATGACGTTTGTTCATCAACAGCAACTTGAGCGGGAATAAGCCTGTTTTTGAGTGATCTCTTTCTGTTGCAGCAGGTGGCATTAACCAGAAGGCAAAGTACCTCAGGCACATAAGGACAATGTGATAACTTATCAACAAATTATCAAAGGTATTGTGTTAAACATACTAAATAAAAATATGTATGCTTTTCATTTTACATCAAATCATTACTGTGAAGTGTATATATCAAAATTAACGATTCAGATAATTAAATATGTTTAACTGCGTTCATAATTTTGCCAGTGAAATATGGTGTCTCAGTTCTTTTTGTAATTATTTATAAATTAAATCCAGATGGACATTTAACATAAGACTTATATGGTATTTGCAGTCTTTATATAGTGGAATTTATTTACCATTGGAAGTCGACATATGAATAACAAGCGTGAGCTTTTTCAAAGGTGAACACCATCGCTACCACAGCAAATACAACCTTTGTTACATATGCAAAATTGATTGAAAAAAAAATCAGGAGATTTTAAGTCATACATTTTGTTCAAAGCAAATTCCAATTCTTTTCGCATATCCCCTGCAACCTGCTGATGTACCCCCTGGGGAGTCTAAAGAACAAGGTGACCCAATGTCTGTAATACTGACACAAGTGTATACATAAAATGAGTATAAAAGAAGTACACAAAATTGCTTAAATTAATTGAACACTTTTCACAATATGTACTCAAAATGTACTTCAAAATACAAAAACAGAATATAATTTTCCATTGGCAAAGCCATCGATTTTTGTAAATTTGGCAGTTATCGGCCAATGCTGATAATCTCCAAAATGTCAAATATTGTCAGTTATAATTAAAGTGTTTAATGAAACAGTTTGTAGCTTAAAAAAGATAGACTGTTTCAAAACAGCCACTTCCCACAAACCTCTAACAAAAAGTGACTGAGACAAAGTAAAAAGTAATTAGTCAATACTTACTGGCTGCTTCCACTAGCTCTGGGTGGAGAGAGTATGGTATGAGGGGGTCAGGGAGGTCAGCAAAGAAAGCTTTCAGGGCCCCTGCCACTGCGTTTACAGCTACATCCATCACCATCAGATCAACACTATGGTCTGAGAGAAGAATAAAAATAGTGTGAGCTTGTGTAAGAATTGAACTGCCTTTTTCAGAGTTGGTAAAGCACATAAAACAGCTTTACCTGGATTTAGCAAAAGCAGAGAGCTAAGAGAACAAAAACAGTGGAGAAAAAAACAATGAAAGTGAGGAAAATACAGAAGAGAGAGGCAGGCTGTAAGAGCGGGGTTTAAAGTGAAATGACAGCTGTCAGACTAGATCTCTCTGAAAAAGCACTGAATGAACATTAGAAAGGGGGAAAAGCACCTAATTCACAGAATCGTGAGGCTGCAGAAGAATAAATTAGAAAAAGACTAATGGCTCTAGGCCAGTGGGCAGACTGCTGCATATAGTGGCTCTTTTGGGCAAACGATGGCTCACTGAGTGAATAATCTGGTCACTCGGCCGAAGATTTTTCCACCCACTCATGTGCACAGCTCACCCGCTAGAGATCACTAGTACTTGATTTAAAAAATATATGAAAACCAAGAGAGTGGATTTCATTTTGACCACAAAAGAAAAAAACATTGGTAACACTTTACATTAAGGTTCTATACGTTAACAGTAGTTAATGCAGTCGATTTAATTAACTAAGAATGAACAAAATGTATTTTCAGCATCTATTAATATGTTAATGTTAAAATGAAGTCTGCAAATTAGTATTTGAGTACTTGACAACGACTTTTAAGATATTGATATCGACATGCTATATTGCACCTAAAACTATTTTAACAAAACATCATTCTTTTATAGTTAAAATGGAGCTTTTATGACCTCATATTAAGGAGATTACGTGGAATATTTGTACTTAAATTATTTTGTCACTAAGCAGGACATTTTAAAATGAACTAGTGAAGGCATAAAGTGCATAAAAACAAACAAACACAAGAAATGGTAAAAAACGTAAAAGAAATGGTGACCACCAATGATCTATCTGATAATTCTGAACATGTTCCTGCATACAAAAATCGAATAAAATAAACACAGGTGTCCCAAGACGCGTTTTTAGTTATTTGTAACCTGACACGGCATCTTAAAAAAGTGGTACTCCTGAACGAGACACTGAAGAAGCAGCGAGACATGACGCAACTCTCAAAGACACTGTCTAGTGCATGTTTACATAAAAAAACAAATAGAAAATGCGTTTGGTGTGAACGACCCCTTATGTTACAACTATCCATTTGCAGAAATTAACCTTAGCCAATGTTAATAAATGGTGTAATTTGTAAACTGTTAGTTCATGTAAACTATTGTGTTAATTTAACCTATACAATCTTATCATAAAGTGTTAACCATAAATATATTGACTGTAACCACCTCAGTATATTTACAGTGCAGAGGATGTTTAATTTAAAGCTTTTAAAATGAGACTTTAATGGATCTCTCTACTATAAACTGGCAACAAGGAGATCTTTTGAGCTTAAACTTTGCTGCATAGCGTCTAGTGCCAATCACTACTTAATGTAATCCTGCTGGCACCATGTCATTTTAAATGACAAGATTGTTTTTATGGAAATGGTCCGTTTACAGTGCGGCAGATCATAATCACATCATTCAGTGACTTTTTCTTATTTGGCAGCTGCAGTTATTCATGCTGCTGAATGAAGCGTTCACCCTTTCAGTAAGTCTCGATAAAAGTAAGAACTTCAAAAAGGGGGGCAGGTTAATATTTTACTGAGTTTGTAGTTTAGTGAGTACATGGTACATACAGTTCTTCCACAATAAAATTAAATCTTCCTTGCACAATACAAAAAATAATCAAAACAAAAAAATAAAACTGCTTTTTTAAACTTGAGCCATTTGCTAACTAGCAAACGACCAGATGTTGTTTTGAAGTTGAGAGATGGCTTTGTTTAGGCTACATAAATGTTTTACTGCTTTGTGACTACTACATTGTGTCATAACCAGGCACACCATGCTTGGTAGCCCCATCCAATGTTTAATTTCATTGGTCCACAACAGAGCTGTTCAGCCATGACGTCACTTTGTAGGCAAACCCCTAAGGCTAATTCGCCATGGGTTTCCATGGGAATTTCCTATGGGTGTTTATAAAGGCGTTTTGGATTTACAAGTAGAATAAGGTCTGTAGTAAATTTATTTATTTGAAAATACGTAGACATTTTGTTCATAAATTACACACATTCATACCAAAAATGCAAATTTTGAAGCCAACATTTTTATTTATTTTTTTTAAGTATGTTGCTTCAATGTGGGTTCAGAATTCACGTTTGGGGTATGATTGTGTATAATATGTTGTAGAACAAAATGTCCATGTTTCTTCAAGTAATGTTTACCACAGACCTTGTTTTACTACTATATCCAAAAACTGAAACATAGGAAAATTCTGAGAGAACTAATAGATCGAACATGCCAATTTTCTTCCGGATTTTTGGACTAAACCCAAACAGTTCTATTGGTCCACAACATCAAATATGTTTATTTACTTCATTTATAAGTGTCATTTTAAATAATACATTTTACTTTTCAGTATAAATTTCTTCAACTTGTTATCATAAACACAATATATGGCACATTTCCAGACACATACAATGATATTAAAAAACCAATTTTTAAAATACCACCTAAAAATTATCTTAAATTGTACTGGAATGTATTTAATTTATGTATGTTACTATATTTCATTGTATGTAATGAATTAAATTTCATTTTATGGACCATGGTGGAAGAACACTTAATTTCCCAGAATGCTCTAATTTACTCAATATACAGTCAATAATTTCCCATTTTGATGATCTGAAAACAATGTGGTAAACATTTTGTTGTGCTTTACGTGAAAAGTTGTCTTTGCAATTGAGAAAAAAAATATTTGAACATATATGGAAATAATAGGCATAATAAGCCAGACTTAATAATGCAATTATTGGAGGCCTGGGTAGCTCAGTGGTAAAGATGCTGGATACCACCCCTTGAGTTCACTAGTTTGAATCCCAGGGCGTGCTGAGTGATTCTAGCCAGGTGTCCTAAGCAACCAAATTGGCCCGGTTGCTAGGGAGGGTAGAGTCACATGGGGTAACCTCCTCGTGGTCACTATAATGTGGTTTGTTCTCGGTGGGATGCGTGGTGAGTTGAGCGTGGATGCCGCGGTGGATGGCGTGAAGTCTCCACACGTGCTATGTCTCCGTGGCAACGCGCTCAACAAGCCACACGATAAGATGCGCGTGTTGATTCTCAGACGCGGAGGCAGCTGGGATTCGTCCTCCACCACCCAGATTGAGGCAAATCACTACGTGACCATGAGGACTTAAAAGCACATTGGGAGTTGGTAATTCTTTGAATTACACTTCAGTAAATTACTCTTCCTGTCCTTCTAATTAAAATTTAAATTCAATATTCTGTGGGGTGTGCCAATTTAATTCCATTTCAAATTCTGCCTAACCCTGATGAAAGTACTGATACTATTCAGTACAATATCACCATCTGAAGCGATTTGAATGGATTTACCAACAAACCACTGGATCACATCAAATGTCCTGAGACTGTTCAGCTTTCTGGTAAATACTGCAGTACAGAGTGTCTCTCAGGACAGCCTTAAACAAATTGAACCATAATGAATCTAAATGGTGACAAGATATCCACCCATTGTGAGAGCCTGGCAAAATCTAATTTACAAATGAACCATTTGAATTGGAGTTTATTAGGGCCTCCTTCTATCCAATTTATGGAATACGTTCCTACATGTGTCCTAACAACATGTTATCAGAAGCTTGCAAAGGAAGCCTAATTTCCCACAGAGCCAAGTTAAAGCAGCACATACCCTGGTCAAATTGTTTCTGAATGTTGTCTTGATCCGTCTTGTTTCCACTCACTCGATAAAGGCCCTCTGTGGTGAGACCTGCAAATTTAGAGTGGCACTTCATTAAAATCAATCCTGCAAAGGTTATGTGACAAAACTTCAGTGCAACAAAGCAGTTAGTTGCAGAGTGCTCTTGAAGGAACCACATAGAGGAAAGCACAAAACAGCAGCACCGTAGTCAATTCACATTTTATTATTAAACATAAGTGAAGAAACTGTAGCAATAAATAAGGAAGCAAACATACATTAAGGTCACCAAATCTGAATTTTTGGCACCAAAAACAAGATTTTGAAATGAAACAATGCATCTCTATAAACTCGTACTGTTCGACATCAAGTCGATTTTTCAATTGTTTGGATGCTGAACAATACAATCAGGTATGCAAACTTTTATTCTAAAACAAAAGTCATTATTGAGAAAAGTTTGTTTGTGAAAAACTGTTTCTGAATTTTATACTTGTGTAATTAGGCGAAGTCGTATCAGATTTACATGCATTATGAATGTCTTAATACTACTACTACTACTAATACATTTCTAAATGTAAGTTTGGGAGGAGCTTGTTCATCTAGGCCTGCCAATCATATACCAAGGATATAAACAGCTGCTTCTCTCGCATTGGTGACGATTCTTCCGGCATCCTTCCACCTCCCCATCTTTTATTTTATAACATTTATCTCAGTACCGTGCTTGAGCCCCTCCATTATAGACAGCATGCAAAATCTCTTTACCTTAATTCGATCCAGGTCTACTTGAACTAGGGACGGGAAAAATATAGATTTTCCGATGCAACGCAATCATCGTGTGATATTGATTCTTAAATCCCAAGATAGATCTTTTACTCTATGTGGCAACCCTCTTCAAAGTGAGTTAATCACTTGCATATGCGACCACATTTCACGCTATGCGAGAAAAAAAAATCTGTGATTAGGCACTGGCTGGTAAACTTTCAGATTTCACTCACCAGTGTTTGAGTAGTTGCTTATAGTGGCGAAGAAGTTCAGCAGCGAGATCCTTTAACTGCGTGTTGAGAGTAAAAGTTTGGTTTGACTCATACGTGTCCAAAGACGAGATCCACGCAATCCATATGTCACTGAATAATGTCTCTTTTTATACCCTTTATGTTCTGTACTGTCAGTTGATGATTAAAAACAACAAAAAAGAAACATTTAATTCTAACCACACATAGCACGGATGCGCTTAAGAAACGCATCCTCAGTCATTAAAATGCACTCACTGGCTGATGCTGGTAGTCTTAAAGAGACAATATCGATTTAGCACATGTTCAATATATCAATGTAAATAATTGTAGAGTACAAATTATGCATTTAAACTAGGGCTGCACGATATGTAAAAAAAATAAAAATAATTAAATGTACGATAAGTTGTTGGAAAATGCGATATGCAATATGATAATCCTATGTTAATGTAATCAAAGCACGTGGAACCCCCACCGCCCAAATAAAATTATGTTTATTGGAAGATCACAAATATTATTGTCTTTTGTTCCACATTGTATATAGATTGCGTATAATATGTACAGTTTGACCATTATCTATATATTCAAATTAATCTTCAATTATTTGTCATTTTTTTGTTGTTGTAAAAAGCATGTGAATATAAAGTTAATTTCACCATATTGTGGGATATCCTAAAATAATATGTGTTATAAAATATTTTATTTTATTTTTAAACTCTAATTCATATTTGTACTAATTTCAAAATTAGTTCATTCAAGGTGGGAACTTTTATTTTGAAAAAAGATGTTTAGAAGCGTTTGCTGTAGACATTTGCTTTCTGCTTTGGTTTAATGTGATTGTTGTCAGTCTGAACTTGAGATTGAGAGGAATGATTTCACAAGACCATTAATTGAAATCCTTGAAATCCCCATCTTTTGATATATCCACACAGACCACAGTGGCCAATAAACAAGAAAAGTTTGGGTTTGTTTAACAGCATATGGTCTCATTGTTACCTGCACACACAAACGCTCAGAATGGAAGCAAAGGACAGTGCCAGTTACAGCTACATACTGTATGCCCAAATTGTGACACTCCACTGTATTAAAATCATTGCAAGCACTTTCCATATGCATATTGCGATATGTACACTTTATCGTGCAGCCCTAATGTAAACAGTAAACATGTAACTAAACTATATATATACATGCAATATAATATATGCAATTTCAAGACATTTATTGATGGAATACACTGAATTTAAACATGTTTCAAAAGCTAAAATGTGACCGATATGATGAAAAACTAAGGAAAATGTATTTTGTCAAATTAATAGTTTTGAATTGTACCTAGAAGGGTTAGAAAATCGCCTTATAATTAAAAGTATTGGCTGAGAGAGAATTTATTTAATATGTGAGCAAAATGGACACTGTATCCCATATACTAGGGCTGCCCCCTAATAGTCGACCAAACATTAGTCAATGAGGAGAGTCTTAGTCGACCAAGTTTTGATTGGTCGGTTGGTCGCAAAAAAAAAAAAAGTGTCTAGATTGGACGCTAGGTGGTACTAAGGGGTAATTTTCGTTAAGCAGGGTTAAGGTTAAGCCTACACAATAAAGCAAGACACCTTGATTTCAAACTTTGAACTTTATTTTTTATTTATTTTAACTAAAAATTGAAATGAAACTGAAAAAAAATTAAGTGCAATTAAAATGTGTGTTGTTCAACTTTTTGAAAGATGGCTTTACAACAGTTGTAAAGGACAACATTTCTCTGGCAAAGAACCTACTTCATCTGTGCATTCTCTATCGGTCGGATATTTCTCTGTCCGAGAAAATAAATCTTGTGTGTGAATAAATTTGTTTTGTTATATATATATATATATATATATTGCAATATCCAATTACATCGGCAACCCCCGGGCTGAGGGATCGGTGAATATTCTTGCTTTAGTGATTTTGCATTGAAAATTTAATTTATTTAAAAAAAACGAAAAACTTAAATCAAATAAATTTCTAAATTCAAACTGCACTCCAAACAAAACAAAAAAGCAATTAAAGTAATGAAATGATCCAAAAAATGATATATCCATCTTTCCATTTACCAAGTATTTTCCAAGTATCGTCTAAACATGCAGGTGGAAAATTACTTACACAAATGAAGAAATAAAAACAATTATAAATGTAAAAATAATAATTATACTGATGATAATAATCACTGAAATATAAATTATGGTTGAGGTGAACGTGTTTTTGTATTATTTTATGTTTTAATCACAGATGTATAGGTTGCAGAGTTGTGGTCACAATGAACCGCTATGTGGAAATAAAGCGAACTGAACTCAAAGCACCTCCTGAGCTGAGATGTCTGAAGTAATTTGCAGCACTCATAGGTGATATGTTCTTGCAAAAAAAAATTATTTGTAATATTAATTTGATAATAATAATAGCCTAATAATAATAATAAAATACATTAATGGGAAAACGAGCCAAATATCATCTTGACATTGTCAAAGTCATCAGCTATTGGCGATCATTCTGACCATCGTCGATCCCCGAGATCATCGTCTGTCGGCACAACCTTAATGTGCATTTCTCTATAAATTAACAAAATGTTCAGACAGTGTCCTTGCTGGTTTTTCCAACACATTCAGAATCATTACCATGTTGCTGCGGCTCGCTTCGTGCGTGTGCTTGTAAAATGTATATTTTAAAGGCTCATTATTACAGTTTAGTATTTCTCTGTAATATAGAACAGTGTTAGCAATGTTACTTATAACATTCTTTCTCAGCTCTGGAACTCAAACCATTTTCTGATGCCCCCCAAAATATATATATTTAATTCAATTAATATCATAAATGTGCGACAACTAGTCGACTAATGGCTTAAACTAACGACTACTAGTCGACAAGGAAAATCTTTGGTCGGGGGCAGCCCTACCATATACAATATACTCATATGAATTGATATAAAATCAAAATCAGAATAGAATCGGGAAATTTGTACCCATTCACAACCATAACATGAACCAATTAACTTTTGAATCTTTGTTTTGTGCTTGTATGTCTAACTATTGTGTATCAATTGCTATGCGTTTCTCACTTGAGAATGACAGGCAGCACTTACTAGTCAACCCCACATTAAATAACCAATAATTAAGTCGAAAAGTGTAAATATAAGTAAAAAAAAAAATGTCAAGCAAATGATTGGTCTATTTCTACTTGTTAGTCACTTTGGAAAGAAAGCATTTTCCCAAAAAGTTAAATGGTGAGTGAAAACATTTGATTTTTTTTATTATCATTACACAGGTATTCATATTTCACTAAAGACCAAGTAGTACTAAGAACCGACATGTTCTTAAAACCTACACATTTCACAGTATTTCATTCCTTTTACAACCTTTGTTCAAATATTTAAAGTAATGCACTCAAGCCAATAAACTGGGCCACTCCAGATGGATGAGTGGACATACGAGCACCTGATATGTGAAAAAGTATCATATGAAAAAATAGGCCAGAAATGCAGATAATGCTGCAGAACTCAACTGAAACTTCCCCGTTCCCTGACCGATAACACTGCTTGTATCTCTTATTTTCATTTTGTCTAATCTACTGAAGCCCGTTTATCAAGCTAAAGATAGCTCTGTGAAGTCGTGACCTTGTGCAGCTCAGTGGCGCTCCAGAGTACCGATGCAAAACACAGGGCACCCACAGTCACTGTTTAAGCTTGTGGGCTGCTAACGGCTGTGAGTGAAAACCGCTGTGCATTCTTTAGATGTTCCCACATGTCAGAGCTAGTTCCTCCTACAAAGTAGTGGGAGGCTACAGTGAGGCGCCTGTTTAACTCACTGGTGTGTTCACAGAAAGGGGCAGTTGTGCAGTGACAAATGTGGGCTTTTATGAAAAAAGGAGACTTGAAAAAAACAATTGAAGAAAAACTGACAAGGTTTTTCAAGCACTGGAAATTTTTCGGTGGCCATCCAAGTGAAATTTCAGGGTGCAGAAGCAAATTCAATGACATTCATTTCACATTCTAAATAGATTTCTCATCTTACGTGCACATTTGTGTAGGGCCCTATAAAATCCATAAATTTTTTTCCAAATTCCGTTTTATTTTTCCCAAATTCTGTTTTCCATTTTATTTTCCCAGAATTCTGGGTTTTAAAGTTTAATTACATTTTATCATACAGTTTAGACAAATTAACTCATAGAATTTTTATTAAATGAGAACAGAACAATTACTTTCAACATACCATTGAATTATTTTTATTAAATGAAGTGCTTCTATACTGATCCTCACAGGACATTCCAAAACCCCATATTGCAGGGGTTGTTTTTTTTGTGGGGTTTTTTTTTGGTCAAATACAGTGCTGCGCAGTAGAGCATCACAGTTTTAATAAAAGCAGTGATGAAACTCTTGCTTCTGAGATATTGCTTTAATATAATGTAATTATTATTGCTATGTTATTATTCTCATTATTACTATTAATACAAATACATTGAATATTTTATTTTACTATACAGAAGTAATACATTTCTGTCCCATTTTTTTTCAATTTCACGCACCTAGTAAAATTGAGGATATGTTTGACGAATTCACTTCTCCCCTCCAGAAAAACTGTTCACTATATGGGCTAATATGCTCATTAAACCACTAAAGGCTACGATTTAATTATATAAATATACTGTATAGTCTGGATGAGCTCCTTGCTTCATAGTGAATAAAATGATCTTCTCTTTGTCATTAATACACACACAGAGTACACATGATTTTTCTCAATCACTTTGGCTCAATTCTTGAATGAGAATTACTTTTTTTTTTTTTTAAACAATAAGTTCAAATCTTTTGAACAATAAGTTCAAATCACTTACAGTTTAGAGAATGTAAAGACTTTAAAAAAGTGAGCCAAAGCGATTGAGAAAAACTGTAATGATGAGGTTAGTGTGTCAACAGTGGCTTCTCACATTCACTTACTGTTGAAGCACGCAGCTGAGACAGACCGTATGGCTATTTGTTTAATTAAATTACAGCCTTTTGTGGTTTAATCATCACAATAGGACATATCACCACTTTTAATTTGTTTAATTGCGCATTTTGGGAGTCGACCGATTATTGGCCTGGCCGATAATCGGATCTGATATTAATATTTTTTCTAATTATCGCAAATCGTTATTTTGTCTGATCTGATTGCCAATTAAATAAACTAATTTTAAAATGTGTTCCATTGGCTCTAATGCCACCGCCTCTCTCTGAAAGATCACTGCTTGTAGTCTGGCTCAATGTCCCGCCACAGTATTATCAGATTGGTTCTAAGTCACGAGTAAATGGCCAATCAAAACTGTACTCCGTATTTGTGGGGGAGAAGTGGGATACAGGAAAGCAGCGAGAGAGTTGCAATAAACATCACAATACTTTATGTCAGCAGTCACCAGTTAGCGAACCGCGTTCCAGGTCTGGACTGGTTTCATCGGAACCGTGAGACATCATGTCAACGGTTGCCCCCTCTCACCTTTTCTACACAGTAGATTAGCCGTGTGACAAAACAATGGAGCTGTGTACATTGCAAGCACTCCGGGGAGTAGAGAGCAGTGTTTTAGTACTCGAGTCCAGTACTCGGACACAAGTCCGACTCAAGACGCGATATTGATGACTCGTGACTCATCTCAGACTTGAACACTAATGACTCAGACTTGGACTTGAGCATTAGGTGCATTCTGAGAGGACTTGTTACAACCGTTAACTTTTGCATCCTGCCCTTTTATGGTTGAGAACACATGCATGTCATGCCATGTACTGGTTGCGCAAGCGCGAATCTCTGCGCTTGCTCACGGATTTCCTTTGCTTTCACTCAAAACTGGACGTGCACTCTCAAATCTCACTGCTCTCGTTGTAATATGTTAAACATGTAATATGTACTCACAAATCTATTATAATGCAAAATAACTGCCTCTGTTTATTCATACAAATATTCTGCCTCTGTTTGACATGGTATAGTGAGGGAGAATGCCGGAGTTTGAGGAATCAACTCGCCATTTGGTTGGTGGTGTATAATAAATGGTTAAAGTCATACTGTAAGAATGATATTCTGATGCTCACTGATAATGTAAGAGATATGAGCAAATCAAATGACAGAAACCGTTAACAAATAACATGTTGCGACTCAAGTCCTCTCAAAACATTCACCTCAGTCGAAAACTTACCTGCACAAGTTTGTCTAGAACGCATAAAGGATTTTTCAGAATCTATGTGGCGGCACATACGTAGAAAATTAGAAAATATGTGGAACAAAATCGTAAACCATTATTAGGAGTTATAACGAGAACATAAGATCATTGGCTTGTGTTCATGCATTTATGACAAGTGCATTTTTACATAGAGTTGGAGACTGGCTCGTGTGATGCGAGTTTCACAGATGTAGGCTAAAACAGTTGAGAAATCGCATTGTAAAAAAGGACAAACATCCTTCCATCCATCCATGAAAAATCATGTGTATTGCTCCAACACCTGAATTATGAATTTTGGTAACAATATCTTTTGTTTTAAACTTCAAATAAATGGCAAGAAGGCACTGCTGTTTACAGTGGAAAGTTATTTTTCTGACATCTACTTTTTTATTTCCTTGATTATTGTATAGGCCAATATACAACATTGTGATTAAACAGACAGACAGACAGATAGATAGGTGACCCATCTGAATTGAGTTTTTTACCTTAAGCGCTAAGGAGGCGTCAAACATCTCAAACGGCTAGACAGCCTAATATTTTAACAACCACGGATGACTAAAACAGCTAAATCAATGTGTCATGCAGCAACAATTATGTGTCATGTGGGTTTTTTTTAACTACACATCACCCTGAATAAAATTCTGTCCGAATGATGATAAATATTAGGAAACAAACCGGCCATGTTTGCCTTCAGATTTTCAAATATTCTCTACAAAGATTAATCAATAAGAGTTGAGAAGAGTCTAATGAAGTGTTTATTTCCCTTGACATCTACTTTTACTTATGTATTATTTCCTTTGTTGCATTGCTTTGAGAAGATGTTGAGTTTCTTAAGAAAAGTCGACAATACAAATTATAATACTAGTCATTAACATCAGACTGAAATGTGACACAACGTGAAATGTAGCCTTGTGGTAAGGTTGATTTAAAACCAAATTTATTTATTTACTTTGACTATGTTTGTAAAGTTCCAAATGTAGAGAAAATTTTCATTTATAAAGTTTTTAATTCACTGACTGGATTGTTCAAAAATAAGCATGACAATATAGTAAATTTAATACATAATTTTTTTATTGATTTTTAAAAATCAATAGTTTTCAGTTTCAGATGCCATTGTAGAAATGTAGTATTGGCAGTCAGCCATGATTACTTTAAGTTACTGATCTTCAGTTACTGTGATTAAGTGAGTAGTATTTGGCTGGTCGTGTGATTCTAACATGGCAGCCCCCATGTGCGGACCCTCTCCATGTAGATTAAAACAGCTTTTATAAGGTTACTGATATGACTGGAGTCTTCATTTTAATGTGAGTGGTTATGATTTCCTACATATATTGCAAAATTACAAATGTGTTTAGAAATTTTTTTAATGAGGAAAGAATTACTGAGTATATATCGTTATTGTGATATAAAATTACACATATTGTGATATAACATTCTGGTCATGTCGCCCACCCTTACACATCTTAATATGTCTATTTTTATCCAAGGATACAAATGTTGATCATCAACAGCCAATGTCACCAAATGCAAAAACTAAAAGACAGTTAAAATCTAGTAAAATAAAGAATGTTTTTGGGGGGCCTGGGTAGCTCAGCGAGTATTGACGCCGACTACCTCCCCTGGAGTTGCGAGTTCAAATCCAGGGTGTGCTGAATGACTCCAACCAGGTCTCCAAAGCAACCAAATTAGCTCCTTATGGCCACAATTAGTGGTTCTCGCTCTCAATGGGGTGTGTGGTAACTTGTGCGTGGATCACGGAGAGTAGCATGAGCCTCCACATGCAAAGTCTCCACACTGTCATGCACAACAAGCCACGGGTTAAGATGCGTGGATTGACTGTCTCAGAAGTGGAGGCAATTGAGACTTGTCCTCCGCCACCTAGATTGAGGTAAGTAACCGCGCCACCACGAGGACCTACTTAGCAGTGGGAATTGGGCATTCCAAACTGGGAGAAAAGGGGATAAAAAATAAATAAATAAATAATGTTACTTACTAAATTAACACAAGTAGGATAATAGTCAATCATTATTATCATTTGCCCTTAATAACAATACATCGCAATAAACACTATTTCCATACATATTTTTCATATTAACTCATTTAATATGCCATGCGGAGACTTCTTTGAACGTTTTGTGTGATGATGCAAACTAGAGGTCTGCAAACCGACCAGGGCCCTATGGGACCCGAGAAACCACAGAGTTTAGGGCAAGGTATGGTCAGTTTTTCAAGTATGACTTCGGGTTTGTAATTAATGAAAAAATAAACAGGCCTACACAACTAGTTTCGTGCACGCGTTCTCACTCAAAGACGCGTGAATGGATGAGTTACGCCAAGTTCACACATCCTCCGTGAGCTGCGCGTGAGCGGGGCGGTCGCGTTGGATGTTCTCATTGGCCTCTCTTCTGCGAGAAACAGCAGCACCTCTGCGCTGAAAAAAAAGTTATCTATGGGGTCCTACGCCAAATTTTTTCTTTAATAAGATCGTTATAAGTTGAGGTTATTGCTGCTTCGAGGACAACAGTGGGCATTCACGTGCACATCATCTTTATCAGCACACTCAGTTGTGATCGGTTAATGTTGCGTCTATACTGTACACCTATATACACAGAATGGCAAAAGGTCCGGCAGTTTATTAATTCATTCCTTTAAGTTATTTTATTGAGTTTACTTGCATGCTGACAAATTGTAGTGTACTATAGGTGCGGTTTGAATAATTTTGATATGCTTTTGTGTCTTTTCTATAATCTTCTGATTATTTTAGTGTTGTGCTGCACCCAGAGCCGCTGAGCTCAGCGCAAGTCGCGCGGCAAATACAGGCTGAACGCCGAAACTATCTGCTCACTGCCTTGTCTGGGATGCGTCCCAGAAGCGACTCGCGCTTGCAATGGGAACAGAGTAATCTGTTAACATGGGCACCGAAACGAAAACTTCTCGCTCACTGAGGATGTGTGAACCCGGCGTTAGGGGCTGTTCACAACGAACATGCATGCATATGCTCTGTTTTTCCATTGTTTTCCTTTGTAAACACATCCTGGACAGACGTCTTTGACTGTTGCACTGCGTCTCGCTGTTTCTTCGGCATCTTGTGCAGGACCGGCACATTTTTTGACACTGTCAAGTAAAAAAGAACTTTATATTTCAAAACCGCATGCCGAGACTTCTAGTTTGTTTTTAGCGCAGGTGTCACAAAGATTCAACATTCTGAATAAGTTCAGGCTACAAAGAGGTGATTGTTACATTGTTTCACATTATTCCAGATTGTTTTTGCACAAAGCAAAGTTTCGGTGCTTGATAAACCATAAGCCAAATGTTTTTTCATTAAAATGCACAGGGATGGATGATATACCAGTTAAAAACTACATAAAGATTCATTGCAATATACATGACTGAAAATTGTAAGTTTTCAAATGTGTGAAAAGTCGATTACTTTGGACATGAGTCAGTTTTCCCAAAAATTTGTACTGTATTGCTCAGCTCTAGAGAATTACCTGAGAAACTGAATACTGAACTTTGGGAAAACTTGTAGCTTGTTGTTTTGTGATGTCATTTAACTAGAACTGTGGCTATCTTCGTTATCGGTGGCCCACCGATGTGAGAGTGTGAGCCCTGGCCTGGTGGTGTTATGCACCGCCTGACACTGTGAACCAGCCCAGCCTTAGCGTGAGCTCACTTGTAAGTCCAGGAACACGGCAAAACTAACAGCACTGTACAACATCAAATTCAAAGCCTTGAAGGATTTCACAGATACAAAACTGTCAACCTGCTCAGGAATGTGTCAGGTGCAGCTATTTGCTATTTCCTAGATCAGTGTTTCCCAACCTTTTTTCTGCCACGGCATACTTTTTACGACTAAAAAAAATTCTACGGCACACCACTATCCCACACAGGCTAACCATCCTCAGTATTTTTCCTTTTCAAGAACTTGTCCATGTTTTCTGTCCGTCTTAGTAGCATGTTTACTTGTAATATTTGAAATTTGCAAAAAAAAAAACAAAAAAAAAAACAAGTCACATAGATAGGCTATGCTGTGTGAGGTCACAGGTGGCAAGAGCACTAAATGGGTAATGAAAAACAACAAATTTGCTTCTTTTCTAATTTGTAGATTTGTTCTTGCAATGCCACAACAAATTACAGGGATGCAAAAGGTTAGACAATCACTGGTCCACAGGGATGTTTTTTTAAAAGAATATGTTAAAAGCACCAATTCCATCTATTTTAGTGATTCAAGTTTACAACTGTGCAGAATTAGCTGCAAAATAAAGAGTATTTTGGTGAGGCTTGCTTCTGTTTCACAGATTTGTTCAATTAACTGATTAGTTCAGTGACCCCTTCTGGAAATGTCAATAGGTGGCAACAAATGAGCATCTTATGTGCTATGAGTGAGTCAGTGAATAATTTTGAGTCGTTCATGACCGAAATCTACCAAGAGACTTTATAGTGTTTAAGCATTAAAAGAACAAAGCAGATCTATAGTCATCCTTCAGTCTGAGCATTATTTTTCATCCAAAAAGACAACAATAATAGTCTAATAATAGTGAGTTTCAATAAAGTCCTTACCTTCTCCTTTGTTAAAACTTGCATGGCTACAAATCTACTGACTTCAGTATAAGAATTATAAACACAAAGCAGATCTGCGGTATCATTTTCCTACAGTAGACTATTTAAACTGCTGAGCATGGCTTTTATCAGAAAAGACCACAATAATGTACAAATAATAATAATTTTGAGTTTCAATAATGTTCTTTCATCATTGTAAAGCACATTTCACATGAGTTGAGTCGAGGCGTAAACGCTCCGTTCAACGCCAGTGTCAAGCGCCGCATGGCCCTCCACATGACGAGAGTTGCAGAAAGAGTCACGGAAGGGCGATTTTACGAGTTTGCCACATTAAAAAGCGGGAGGTGTGCACAATAAACATTGAAAATGTGTATTTGGAAGAGAGAAAAAAAGCTTGCAGTTGTAATAAAAGGACTCGTTTATGTTTAGGTCTAAGCGTTTTCTTGGTGAATTTAAATTAGTTCAATAACTGGGGTCTCTGATATTCATAAACGATAAGGTAATATTTAATTAAAAGAAATTATGAGACATTCACAGACAGTTTTTAAATACTTCTTGTTGCTTAGTACTCTCAAAGACATTGGTGAAGTAAAAACGTGTGTGTGAAAAAAAGTTGGTGTAAAGTGGCGTTACTTTAGACTTCAATGTATTCAGCAGCGCTGATGCGAGTCATGTAAAAGACCCTTAACGCGTATAAATATCAGTCACTTTTGCACATTAATCATTGCTCTTCATAATCACAAAAGTGACCAAGTATGGTTTCAAAATGACGAATTTCTCTGAAAGGTGAGGAGTTTGGATCCCTGAAATTATAAAAAAAACTTTTGTGGAATTTGATAATTTTCCACGGCACACCTGACAATCTTTCATATAAAGAGCTGAGAAATTCTTCTAAAAATCTTTGTGTTCAGCAGATGAAAGAAAGTCATACACATCTGGGATGGCATGAGGTTGAGTAAATGATAAGAGAATTTTTATTTTTGGGTGAACTAACCCTTTAATGGCTAAATAAAAAATGCTTTAAAATCATTGCGATATTTATGTTGACGCCTATTTTCATATCACCAGCAGGGTTACCGCAAATTTATTGTGAATATTCGATATATTGTCCAGCCTTACTCATTATACGAAAGTGTAAAAACAGTCTGTGCGTACATAAGCACACAGATCCAGTATTGCATATCAGTCATTTTCAGATGTGATGATCTCATTTAGTCAAATGCTGTGAGGAAGGTCAATGTCATAGGTGTCGTGAAAACAGTAACAGGAAGCAGTGCCAAGGGAAGTGATCTTAATTTAGATGCACGTCTATTGTCCCCCCGAATGCCTTCTAATCTAGCACTCGACTTTATCTGCACCTCCTCATCAGTAGATTAGCATCATGCACTGCCTCACAGGCAACAAAAGGCCACAATGATACAGGAAATATCAAAATAGACTACAAATGCAAAAACAGACCATAAATCAAATCAGACACTCATATAAAAAGCCAGAAAATCCTAATATATAACTTACATTTATCAGTCTGACATATTAGTACTTCTCCTTTGATAGAGCATAATTACCATTCTGGCTTGAAATGATCCGAAAAGACATACACAGAAGGTCAGGAAATGAACACCTGCCATTATGAGTCCTGCTGTTTTATCACTAGAACGCCTGATTAAGTGTTTACACAGCCAGTAAGTGGAGAATACTGCACAAAAAGTACACCATACCCAGACTCCACATGTCTGATTTTGGGAATAAATACATCAATGTTAGGTTTTTTTTATGATCATTTGTTTTCACAATGAGAAAACCCTGAGAAGACCCCCTGTGGGGGTACATAAGACAAAGGTTGGGAAACACTGCTGTAGAGCATAATGGCAAATGTCATGCGACATATTCCCATGTACCAGTGATGTCTGGAAGTGGTTGAACATGCAGTAAAAGGGCAGAGCTCAGGGTCACAGCATCTGTAAATGCTACAGTGCATGTTTTTTCAGAATCAATGTTCTTGCTTCAGTGCTGGGACGAACATCATGCCGGGACTGTAACCTTTTCACTGAGCTTCCTTTATAATGCTGTCATCAAATCTTTTCTGAAAATGGCATGCCAGCACAGGAACTTACCAGGGATGGGCTGCTATCAAAAGATTCATACCTCCACAGAGGCCTGTAAAAACAACCCAACATAGAGTATTCCCAGTCCCCTGCTTTGATCCATTTTGTTTTGGTGAATTGGTGAACTTGGTGATTTTTAAATGTTTGAGTAACTTAAAAGGAACAATTTATTTTAAATTCAAACGATTCATGCTCTTCCCCACAGGTTTGAAGATGGCTACAAAAGAATGCTCTGCACTGTTTGATTATTCAAAGCTCAGACTAGTAAAGCGGTACCAAAAATTGTTGAATTAATATTGCACTGTAAATCTGTGTTGAAACACATTAGCTGTGTTAAAAAATAAGTGACCTGCCTACCTCGCAGTGCAGGGCTCCACGCTAAGGATTTTTTCTACTGGCCAGTGCTTCAGGTTTTTACTTGCCCTGCCAACATTTTCACTGGCCCCAACACAGAAATAAATAAAAAAAAAATATATATATATATATGTGTGTGTGTGTGTTTTTAAGATATTTTTCCCCAAAACTGTATCACATTTATTATTTGCAAGATATGACTTATGTAACCCCATATAAGTGCTTTATAGATATAAATTCTTAAATACATCATATTAGTCATGCTGTCAACTTTTGGGCCATGTGTAGTGTTTTCACAAGCAGGATCAAAGATTTAGTTACTGAGAGTCACGTGACGCCTTGTCCGAAGCTAAATATTTTTTTATATATATTAAAAACACATTAGCTGTGCTCGAAAATAAGTGACCTGCCTACCTTGCAGTGCATGGCTCACGCTAAGGATTTTTTCTACTGGCCCTGACAGGGCCAGTGCTTCAGGTTTTTACTTGCCCTGCCAAAATTTTCACTGGCCCCAACACAGAAATTAAAAATAGCTGTTTTTACCATCAAGGCTTTAAAATAATGTGTCCGAAGCTAAATATTTTATATATATATATATATATATATATTACATTTATAAGATATTTTCCCCTAAAACTGTATCACATTTATAATTTGCAAGATATGACTTATGACTTATGTAACCCCATATAAGTGCTTTACAGATATAAATTCTTAAATACATCATATTATTCATGCTGTCAACTTTTGGGCCATGTGTAGTGTTTTCACAAGCAGGATCAAAGATTTAGTTACTGAGAGTCACGTGACGCCATGCGAGGATCGGACGTGTGAACGGCGAGCTCTGCACACTTTGCTAGTTTTAACATTTTTAATGACATAACTGTCTAGGAGGACAAAATGTCAAAGAATTCAAAATCCTTGGGCTCTGGAGACACTTATGTGCTCATGCTGACACCCTGAACAGGCCCCATGCCAGGGAGTCGATTTGGTCGGAAAGATGAGGGAATCACGGTGAGAGATGTTGAACATGTTGGCAATGCTGTCGAAGGTCGTTGCTGACTTGAAGGATCTTGCTGTGATATGTCGATCGATCACTGCCATCGAGATGAAATTCTCTGAGGTGGTTACAAGAGTGGAGGATGTCGAGAAATGGATAAATTATCTGGGAGAAGTTGGAGGACATGAAGAAACGTAGCCGGCAGAATAACAGCCATATTGTTGTAATTCCTGAGGTCGAAGAGGGTCAGGATATGGTGAAATTCATGGACGGGCTCTTTCCAAATCTGCTTGATATATCAGGCCATAAGCTGGAAATCGAGCGAGCTCACAGGGTTCCTTCTCGGTGAGTTGCGGAGGGAGGCAGGCCCCAAATTTCTGAGATCATCCGATAAAGATCTTGTGTTACGTGAGGCGAGGAGTAAAGGAAGGTTTTCTTGGAAAAACCACAGCATTTTCTTGATCCCAGACTTTGCGAATTCGACAAGAGAGACACGTAATCGAATCAAGGAATGCAAGAAACTTTTACATCAACAGAAGGTCGCTTTTGCACTCATATTCCCAGCCAAATTGAGAATAGATGCTAAGGATGGCTGTAAAACATTCATATGCCCACAGCAAGCGATGTCCTTCATAAAGCAATGGAGTGAGTATGTTATCTTGTGGTACTCACTTTGCAGCCGAGTGGACTGACTCAATGAACATTCACTTGACTGTTTGAAGATCATAGATCAGTCCTTGATTATAGTGAAGCAAAAGTGTGCAAGCCCCCTAGAGCAACATTGACGCTTCACAGAATGTGTAAAAATCATGGTCTTACAGATATTTGGAGACTTTTGAACCCATCTGGTAGGGACTATACATTTGTTTCATCAGTCCATAAGATTCACTCTAGAATAGATATATATATATATATATATATATATATATATATATATATATATATATATATATATATATATATATATATATATATATATAGATATATATATATACATTATAGATATAGATAGATATATATATATATATATATATATATATATATATATATATATATTTTTTTTTATACCTAAGTCCCTCATTTCATCTGTTGTTGATTGCTCAGTTGGAAACATTTTTGTCTTAGATCATGCCCTGGTGTGTTTAGAGGTGTTGCCACATATGGGGAAAAGGAAATCAAATAGTTGGCGCGTTAATATATCCCTTTTGCAAAATCCTGAATTCCAACAAATGTTAAAGGCTGAAATCAATGTGTATATGGAGACCAACTGGTCCTCAGTATCCTCTGTGGGCATGGCTTGGGAGGCACTTAAGGCGGTTGTTAGGGGCCGGATCATACAGCCTCATTCACCAAAAAATCCAAAGCACAAGAACTCGTGGAGCAGGAAAACTTCTGGCTAGATATATAAAACAGAGAGAGTTTTTTCTACCATTCCCTCAGTGAAATCTGCTGGTGGTGAAATATTTACCTCAGCCATTGATATTAATAATGCTTTTAAAGAATTCTATCTTGATCTCCAGCTAGATGGTAAAATGTTGTAAAAAATGTTGGCTAACCGATTAAGTAAAGTTGTGACATCTCTTATACATATATCAGGTGGGGTTTATTCGGGGCCGTAGCTCTTCAGATAACATTAGGTGTTTCATCAGTATCATGTGGTCAGTGGTGAATGATCAGACTCCAGTCACTGCCATCTCACTTGACACCAAAAAGTCATTTGATATGGTAGAAGGGGATTATCTTTTTAAGATTATGGAAATGTACGGGTTCAGGAATACTATTATTGGTTGGATTAAGTTACTTTATAGACACCCGGTAGCGGCGGTACAAACGAATGGATTAATTTCAGATTATTTTACTCTGGATAGAGGCACCCGGCAGGGTTGCCCTCTTTCCCCATTATTGTTCTGTCTTGCCCTGGAACCATTAGCAGCCGCAATAAGAAAGGAGGATGATTTTCCAGGGGTGATGTCAGGAGGTGTGGCGCATAAGCTTTTGCTTTATGCAGATTATATTTTATTATTCGACCCTACTAGATCTATGCCTTGCCTCTACAAAAATATGAACTCCTTTCTAAGTTCTCAGGATACAGAGTTAATTGGTCTAAATCTGAAGCTTTGGCTCTGACAGCGTACTTCCCGGTAACAGCTTTTCAGGTGGGCACCTTCCAGTGGCCCAAACAGGGCATTAAGTATTTGGGTATTTTATTCCCAGCACATTTGTGTGATTTAGTTAGAGTTAATTTTGACCCTTTAATAAAAAGGTTTAAGAGATGTGGGCAGGTGGGCTTCATTACATTTATCTATGATTGGAAAGTTTAATATTATTAAAATGAATTGTATTCCAAAATTCAACTACCTGCTACAATCTCTCTCTATAGATGTCCCCCTCTCTTATTTCAAGCAATTTGATAGCATAGCAAAGTCCTTCATTTGGAATGGTAAACGCCCCAGATTACATTTCAGTAAGTTGCATAGGCCGATTGACATAGGTGGGCTAGGCCTACCCAAGATTTTTTTTTATTATTATGTATTCAGTCTCAGACATTTGGCTCACTGGTCACTTCCACCTGAAAGAGCCCCTCCCTGGTTTTGTATTGAACAGGAAGTTCTTGCCCCTATTTCGCCATTGCAAAGCCTTTCTATCAAACTAATCGCAGAAGTTACACCCTGTTATCTCACATTTGCACTCTGTATGGACAAAAGTGTCCAGAGTGTTTAATTCTGACATTTATTTAAATGTTGCTTCGAGCATATGGCTGAACCCAAAGTTATGTATTAATAAGTCCCGTTTCTGTTGGACAGAGTGGATTGTGAGGGAGGTTAATACGCTCAGTGACCTATATGAGAGTGGAGTGTTGAGATCCTTTGAAAATATGGTTCAACATTTTGGGATCCCCAGGTCTCAATTCTTTAGATATTTACAGCTGCACCACCTGTTTCTGTACTATTTTTGGGAGTAGCATACACCCCCCTAAAGCGGCAGATACTCTGGAAGTGGTGATTACTGCTTTTGGAAAAGGTCATGAGGCATCAGTGTATTACTCCCTGCTAATTCAGAGTCTGGGAGATGGAGCTTCAACTTCTCTCAAGAGATTATGGGAGAAAGATTTAAACTTGGTATTGGAGGAGGGAGTGTGGGCTAGGATTCTAAAAAACATCAAGTCTACATCTAGAGATGCATGGGTACACCTTATGCAATTTAAGATTCTACATCAATTCTATTGGATCCCCTCTAGATTGTATAGGCTTGGTCTTCAAGACACACCCACCTGCTGGCGATGCCAATCAGAAGATGGGGACACAACCCATGTTTTTTGGTCATGTGTTAAGATCCAAGAATTTTGATTGAGGGTTCAGAGTTTTATGTGTGACGTATTGGGCACTCAAATTTAATTTTGCCCCAGACTCTGTATTTTAGGTGATGGAACAGTCATTGATATAGGGGATAAGTAAACAAATTGGGTTCTAGCCTGTAGACAGCCTGTAGATCGGTTGACAGATCATCCTTAGGGGATGGAAGTCGGCTGGAGCGCCTTCATTTCAGACAACCTAAACAAGACCAAAACTGACTAATACTCAAACATAGAAAGCAAATACCTGTAGGCTACAGAAATGTGAATGATGCAGGCGTCTTATGAGGATGACTGTTTTAAATAGTCATCTTCAGGGAGGCCTGGGTAGCTCAGCAAGTATTGACGCTGACTACTACCCCTGGAGTCGTGAGTTCGAATCCAGGGTGTGCTGAGTGACTCCAGCCAGGTCTCCTAAGCTATCAAACTGGCCCGGTTGCTAGGGAGGGTAGAGTCACATGGGGTTACCTCGTGATTAGTGGTTTTCGCTCCCAATTGGGCGCGTGGTAAATTGTGCTTGGATTACGGAGAGTAGCATGAGCCTCCACAAGCGGAGTCTCTGTTGTGTCATGCACAACAAGCCACGTGATAAGATGCGCAGACTGATGGTCTCAGAAGCAGAGGCAACTAAGGCTTGTCCTCCACCACCCGGACTGAGGTGAGTAACCGCGCCACCATGACGACCCAGTAAGTAGTGGGAATTGGGCATTCCAAATTGGGAGAAAAGGAGATAAAAAATAAATAAATAAATAAATAGTCATCTTCAGCCTGCAGCTAAACAGCTCTGAGAATAAGAACAGCCATAGTGATTTTGCCTCTTTTCACATCAAACACCATTATCGTGTCAAATTAATGATTACGTTTTGTAACAATACTTAAATGTACTCTTACATTTTGGATACTGAGCAGCACATGATTTCAAGCCATGTGTATAACCAGGGTTTAATAATGTTTATAAACTGTTGATTTCTTGTATTCCAATGTGTGGATTACTAATGTTCAATGTTAAATCAAGAAAATGTGGGAATTTCACGCAAAGTGAATGTGCAGGGATACGTAAAATGTTGCGCAAGACGTGCAATCCCACTGCAAAATTCCTGAAGTGGGTTTTTCCCTGATATTTTCTACACATTGGTAATTGCAGTGGCAAAGACACTTGGAAAACAGTGAGGACAGTTCTAGAGAGTGTACTCGGTGTCTGCACGCTCATGCGATCACACGACTGTGCCTCGCTGCGTCCAGTATATTATGCACTTGCACGTCTTTGCGAGCTAAATATAATCAAGCTATCGAGTCTCTGAGTTCTCAGTTATAAAACTTTGTTCACTTTGTGTATTTTTTTGCTCTCTCGCTCGTTGTCTGTTAACACTAATGTTTAAATGCAGCACTGGCCCGATCGGGCAAGTGACCATTCTTGCAACTGGCCCGAACCTCTCTCACACTGGCCCCGGGCCATCAGGTAGTCCTTATTGTCGAGCCCCGCGGTGTCAGAAATGAAGTGACACCCAAAGTGACCAAATTGCCCTTGAAATTCAAAATGTGGGGGGAAAATAAATATATAATCTGACATTTGTAATATTCTACTCTAAGCTTAGTTATACACATTCTCATATAAATTAAAATTTGATGTTAATTTGATTAGGTAGTAGGAGGTAATACACTCAGTGACCACTTTATTAGGTACACCTGTACACCTACTTATTCATGCAATTATCTAATCAGCCAATCGTGTGGCAGCAGTGCAATACATAAAATCATGGAGATACGGGTGAGGAGCTTCAGGTAATGTTCACATCAAATGTGATCTCAGTGTTTTCAACCATGGCATGATTTTTGGTGCCAGACAGGCTGGTTTGTGTATTTTTGTAACTGCTGATCTCCTGGGATTTTTACGCACAAAAGTATCAAGAGTTTTCTCAGAATGGTGGCAAAAACAAAAAACATCCAGTGAGTGGCAGTTCTGTGGACGGCAACACCTTTGTTGATAGGAGAGGTCAGAGAATGGCTGGTTCAAGCTGAAAGAAAGGCTACGGTAACTCAAATAACCACTCTGTACAATTGTAGTGAGCAGAATAGCATCACAAAATGCACAACATGTTGAACCTTGAGGTGGATGGGCTACAACAGCAGAAGACCACGTCGGGTTCCACTTCTGTCAGCCAAGAACAGAAAGCTGAAGCTGCACTTGGCCTACCATCTGTGTACCTCAGCAGAAATCAAGATTCATCAGACCAGGCTATGTTTTTCCAGTCTTTAACTGTCCAGTTTTGGTGAGCTTGTGCCCACTGCAGCCTCAGCTCTTCAACGCACGTTTCCCTCAACAGAGAAGACGTTTTCTGAATGCACTGCAACAAGTTCAGTGGGGGAAAAAAATCAAGTACAAAGTACGAGTCAACAGAAATACTGTTTATAAATATACTGTAATTTAATTCAATACCTTAATGTGTCTATAAAAATAGTTCAATCGAATTAAAAGTTGAATAGTTTACCTAATATTTGTGTGTGCTGTGTATTTTTATGCTTTCTTAGAGTATCACATCGCTAGCTTAGCAACATGCTAATGTAAAACCCTATTGTAATCCATTTTAAGTCAAGTCTTCACTCCAGAGCATTTTACATTGGGAGTGGTTTTTATTTGGCACGCGGAACAGCTTATATTAATTTAGTGAGACATCTTTGAGCATAGCTCAACATCTTACGGCTTTTCCAGCATCTCGCACAGGTGCGCTGCGTCAAGTTAAAAGAACTTCTGCTTTTTAAAACACATCCTGAAGGGGGCCTGGGTAGCTCAGTGGTAAAAGACGCTGGCTACCACCTCTGGAGTTCGCTAGCTTGAATCCCAGGGCGTGCTGAGTGACTCCAGCCAGGTCTCCTAAGCAACCAAATTGGCCCGGTTGCTAGGGAGGGTAGAGTCACATGGGGTAACCTCCACGTGGTCGCTATAATGTGGTTCGTTCTCAGTGGGGCGCGTGGTGAGTTGAGCATGGATGCCGTGAAGCCTCCACACGCGCTATGTCTCCGTGGCAACGCGCTCAACAAGCCACGTGATAAGATGCGCGGGTTGATGGTCTCAGACGCAGAGGCAACTGGGATTCATCCTCCACTACCCGGACTGAGGCGAATCACTACGCGACCACGAGGACTTAAAAAGCGCATTGGGAATTGGGCATTCCAAAAAAATTTTTAAATAACACGTCTTGAGACACCTGCATTCTGTTCCCTTTGTTGTGCTGCATCCAATTTTTTTTTTTTTTTTTTTTTTTACACAAGAACACATTCAGTTTGAACGTTGTAGGCAGTAGACATCAAAGCAGCTCACTAGGCTTTGGAACAAGGCTCCTAATTTATGATCTTGATCTTGGCAGAAATCAAGAGTGATTTCTGAGCCATTTTTCCAGTATGAGAGAGTAGCCATAACCCTTCAAATCAAGCAACATTTTTACACGGAAGATCTGGTGCTGAACCATTATACACAATCACTTGACACCATCTGCTTAATTATTCTACACATGATTCCCACCCCCACAGTGGAGTTCAAGACACAAATATCAGGGTCCACAAACAGAGATGAAGAAAGTGCTTTTCTAACCAACCTCCATCTGTCAGCATTTATCAACTCACATGCTCATTCCACAGGAAATCGCTTTTATAAATATACCAACCCTTATTAAAATAATTCTTCACAGGGTTTCAATATAGTTAACAAGGTTTAGGAAATTAACTCAGGTCAGGGTAGATCCTGCAATGCATGATGTGAACCCTCAAATTGCCAACATTAGTGTCACTTGAAGACACTCTATCTCCAATTCTTTAAAACAAACAAAAGCTGTTCTGGTAGCCAAAGGCTTGCAGAATGTCAAGGGGGCAGAATCCGAGTCGAGTCATCAATTTCCACACTACTGATAATAATTGCCCTTTCCTGCAGTTCTCAGCGCCTATAATTCAAAGCTGCAGATGTGAAGGAGAATTTCAAAGCATATCAGCTCTCCTTTTATTAATTTCCAAATCCATGCAAGGATACACGCATCTACTATGCCCCCTTATTAAAGGAATAGTTCACCCCCCAAAAAACCCATTCAACATAAATATTGGTATAATTTGTAAACAAATAATAATAATAATAATAATAATAATAATAAATGATTATTATCATTATTATAACTATTATTATTGACTTATAGAATTTTAAATACAACAGTAATATTTCTCACCCATGCACCTTTAACTTCAAAACCCAAAACAGTAGTTTCAAATTCTTGTAAAATGCACCTCCAGTGCCGTATTATAAGTAAATTATTACATATTATTACATATTATAAGTGAACCGAACTACTGAGCATCTACATCTGAGATGTTGTCTGTGTCTCAAATACTGCGCACCAGGTGAAGGCTAAAAATAGCCACGTGTGTGTGTGTGTGTGTCAACAGAGCAGCACCATTCACAAACAATGCTGGCGCTGCGCGTGCATTTGATATATTTACTTATTAAACACAGCCTTTTGTGATTCAGACCTATCGCATGTCTTCAAGTGGCTTTGAATAAAATGCTTGAGTCATTTGAACTACTTTAATGGTGTTTTTATGGTTCTTTTGTGTCATTTTTGGAGCTTGACAGTAACGAACATGACTAACACACAGTATCGGATTTAGATCGGACTCGTCGGACCGATACCCGATACATCTAAAAACATCAGTGTCAAAGCCGATACCGATCAAGGTATCGGATCGGTGCCATCCCTAGTTCCTAACATAATCTGCATTATTTATCTTCACAAGACTTGGAATATACCACATTTTCCGAAAATAAAAAGTTGCACCAGAATATAAGTTGCATCTGTTCAAAATCACGTTGTTGAGAGAAAAAAAAAAAAAGATAACACGCACAAGTCGCATCGCTGTATAAGTTAGGCTGCACTGACAGAGATTGCGTGCGGCAGGCTTTAGGAACCGGGAGCAGCCACCCGACTCCCCTTCAGCCGCTCAGATGTCAAGACATGCTCCATGAAGATTACCTCAGAAACTACACTTCATATTACACAGTATTTGGCCTTGTTTTAATCGGGAGTTTTTACTATAAGTAATCATGTAACAGTTTTTCATATTCTGTTTATGTTTCATGAAAAAAAAATGCAACAAATAAGCTACATATCTTTATAACACATTTAACTCTATGCTGCATACAAATAAACAGCTTTAAGGCCGAAAAATACTTCACACAAGTTCGCAAACGCAGACGCAACCACTTGGCCAACACATGGCCAACGCGTGGTCCCGTTGTACATACATTATGTGCGCTCTTGCATTGCTCTGGCGGTTACAAACCTCAGACCACAAGGGGGCAATAGATTTTTTTTGGCATGCCCAAGAAACCAGTGCTGTGTCCGAAACCAGGAAAATGCTGCCTTCGGAGGATTGCTTCCTTCAGGAAGAAAATAAGGTGCTTTTCAAACTGTTCGGAGACCAGTTTCCATAAGAACTCCATTCATTCAAAACAGCTGTCAGTTAAGCCATTAACTGATTAGGCAGCAAGTTAGCTGCCTACATTTTTGGATGCAGCCCGAATGTAGTAGATGAGTCGATAGTTGAGGAGTGGGGAGAGACACGGATAAAAAACAAGTTCATTTGAATAGACTGGGGATCAAAAGTCATATATTTTTTGAAAAGTTTCAACTCATATTGCTGCCCGAGTCCACCATGACAGTTGTTGATTGAAAGAAGAAAATCAGCTCTAGCACCCCTTGCGGCAATGCTGAGAATGCAGCTCGTACTTGCATTGGGTTATGAATTGAGCACTGACACATTTCACAATGCAACGATGCATGAAATCGAGCTTGCGTAGCAAGGTGCGTCTGCGTTCATGTATTTGCGTGGAGTATGTTTGAACCTTTAATCTGTGAGTAAAACAGTATGCCTGTTGTATTCTATTCACTCATTAATTTTAGGGACTGTCTACAGATATTTCTGATATTTGCAACTAGGGCTACAACAACTAATCGATAAAATAGATAATTATCGATAATGGAAATCACTGACAATGAATTTCATTATCGATTATTAGGATATGTGCGGTGAGCACGGTGAAGCTCCGTCAGTGTCATCACTTAGCCTTGTCAATTGTCACTTGTCAATCAGTAACAATACTATTTTAAACCTACATTAATTTTAAATACTTCAAATGTAATCAGTGACAATGTACAAGTATGTTTCTAACATAATTATTTATTTTTCAGCTGGGCATAAAATGCAGGAAATTAAATTTAGTAATCAGATTTATCAAAGAAATAATAATGACGATAATAATGATTAATCAATTATCCAAATAATCGTTAGTTGCAGCCCTATTTGCAACCTTATTAGCTATGCACTAACTATTGGGTTCACTGGCTGAATGTTTTTATTACGAGTGTGATAAATCTGTTTTGTGGGAATAAGAAAAATTCGCCTTTTGTTTTTCATGGAAAAAACAAAGTCATAAGAGTTTTGGAATGAAGTGAAGGTATGACTGAATTTCATTTTGGGTGAACTATCCCTTTAAATAAATCGCAGATAGCCTACAACATGCAGAAAATGCAAAATGGGGTTGGGAACTGATGTCAAAAGCAATCCCTAAAAGCTCTGGGATACTGTTAGGTCAAGCAGTGCCATGAAGGTTCCTAAGCCTCATGCTTTTTACATAAAACTCTTAGATGCCTAGATTCTGGGGACAACTAAATGTGTCTGAAAGTGGTTAAAAATTAAGCTTTGACATATTTAGTCATGCTGAGTTGACAGCTGCATGACTGGCATAAGTGCTTTTAAAATAAAACGAGTCGAATCTAAGTTGTGAGCGCAGCAAGTTGGCCCTTATCAAAGAGGGGTGGGCTTGTGGGTGTTTTAGCCCCATGAGAAAATCATGGCAGTCGAGAGGATTTAGTCGAGCCGAGCGGCCTTATCTACTGCCTGCAGCTAAATGGCATCCCCTCGCACGGTCCTCAGAACTATGTGGGATTGATTTAACGAAAAATATCTGCTTCGCAGCCAGCATGCAAACAGTGCAGGTGCGCAGAGGGTTGACAAATGCAAATTCTGATATCACGAAAATAAGCTAGTTGTATTTGGAACATGTGAAAGAGAACAGACAAAACAAAATGAAAAACCATCCAAAAGACAAACAAAAAATCCCAATGTTTCATTATTCAGTGTAAATTATAATTAAGGACAGAGTTTGAGGCTGCTGCAGTGATGCGGTTTAGGGTCTGTGCTTCAACCACTGATGCATGTGTAATGTGTCGTCTGGTTGAAGTCAGATGAGCTGTGGTCACTGACCGGCATACACCGGACATCTGTCCTTCAGCAAACAGTGATGGCATCATTCACTCCAGCTCATCTCTAATTCATTATGAACAGATGGGATATGCTTAAAAATAGTTGTTTTAAAACCACAAACTACTGCAACTGCATAATGTGTAGTAGATAGCATGTCCGTTTGGGAGTAGGTGTGTTTAGCTATTAGAAAATGAAAGTGTAGGTTCTTTTTAGTGCGTTGTCCACAGGTTGATACATTACTGATATAGATCTACTACAGAACAGATGTTTTTCTATGTATGTCTATGCAAGTATCTGAAACAGTATGTATTATGGAATTCAAAGATTAACATTTTATACAGTACTCTGCTACCTTTTCAACTTCAACTTCATAGAGTGAGTGGTGTCAAGTTATCGTGAAAAAGTTGTTTTGCATTTCTCATTAAATTTTGTGTAAAAATGAAAGCTGTCGATTTAATGTGTTAATTTGGTGCGATTAATTAAATGTGTAAAAAAACAAAAACAAAAAAAACTCAATTAATCATGCAACTGATCCATACCTAAATTCCGTAATAAGGAATGTTCCTACCATTGAGGCAATTCAAGCTGGATGCACCACCTTGATGTTGCAGTAGGGGGCAGTCAGCATTCCAGCTGTGCAGGCAACAGCAACAGGCAACATACAGACTCGCTTTCGTGCTCAAAAACAGCTGGACCAAGTAAATCAGAATGCAGGTGTCTCGGAGCGTTTACAACATTTCGAACTATATTTAACTTGACATAGCGTCCTAAAAACACCACACTTATGACTACAGATGCTTAACAACTAGTGAAATGCGACGCATCCAAAGTAAGACATTCCAAAAGCATCCGTCTGGAGTACATGGACCAACAATTAGGCTAAAAATTGTTTAGACAAAAAAAAAAAAAAAAGGGCCAATAATAGGGTAATGTTCAATGATATGGAAACAAAACAAACAATATTTTGACTTTTAAGCCCCTTTTTGTATTGTATTGCTTAACTTGTCTGCTGCCACATTATACTGAACTGTATTTATATGATAATGTATCTGAATTATCTGAATTATAATTTGTATTATATTTATAATTATTTTCATTATTATATTATCTTTATTTGGGGGCCTCTTGCATTAAATATAAAAATAGTTTGATTAATTCAATTAATTAATCGTCACATCATATTATTTATTCGCTTAAATTATCAATAGACAGCCTTAGTAAAAAATGTCTCAATCCTTGGCAGTCTGATCAAAACTGAAAATGGAAGGTCAAGTGAAGCGTATTGTAATTTGGTATATCATATTCTGCGTACTGTTGTACACTGCATATTTTGGCCAATGTAGTACTTCATAGGCTATTGCAGAAATATTTAGAGTAGCATGGTAGGATGCTATTTCGAACATAGCTATGGCTTTTGGCAGTCTGTGCCAAAAATGGAAGTGAATAACCTCAATCCACCCAAAAATGTAAATTGTCATACATCCTTGAACAAACACTATAGGCATGTTCGGAACAAAACAAGTTTGTGAAGTTCTGCTGAAAAATTCTGAAAGTTCATAAGTTCCATGCTTGATTTGCTCAAACACAAACTCTCAAAGCTTATGGCATCATCACCCTTCCCTTCATTACATTTTCTAAGCCACATTCTGGGTTTAGCTGCACTGGCTGATGTGTGGCGACAGCCTGTCAAAGCCAAGCACTTCTGACATCCCCTTCCCTCCAGCAGTAGTAGCAGGCCAAAGGGAATAACAGGACTTTGTGTTGTCAGACACTTATTGCTAAGCATTCGCCAGAGACCTAGATGTGTCACAGGAGTAAAAAACCAGAGTCATCAAAACTTTCCGCAACCCTCCAGCAAGGTGCTTGTCTACAGTGAGCAACAGTCAACAGGAGGGAAAGTCCACTTACAGATCATGAAGAGCCTATTAGACTAAATGTGTGAAAGGAGAAAAGCGTATAAAGTGATATTATAAGAAGGTGCTCCAATCAGGGCTTGTCTATTTACACTGATGTAGTTACTTCCTGAAGAACTTTAGGATGTTAGATAGATGGATGGATGGATGGATGGATACAGCACAACAGAATGACAGACAATGCAGGGGTCTTAAGACCCAGAAGAACTTCTTTTGAAGTTGACACAGCATCTTAAAAACATGACACAATGGCCAAAGACGACATTTTGCATGTGTATTACATGACCAACAATAAAAAATTGTTTTTAAAAAGCATTCGAAAGACAAAATACATGAATGTGTCCTATGTGAACGGGCCTTAAGTATACCTCAATTGACAAACTCAACTGCAAAATGGTTTGCTGTGGACAGTAGGCCAGTGATAGGCTTCTGTTCAATGATATGGAAATAAAACAAATTATTTCACTTCTACAGCCCCTTTTTGTAATATCTATTCAATGATTTACTCATCTGTCACAATACTATAGGCTAAGCACTTTGAATTATCTTTATATGGGAGTTTTTATGAGCAAATATTGATATACAGTTGAAGTCAGAAGTTTACATACACCTTAGCCAAATACATTTAAACTCAGTTTTTCACAATTCCTGACATTTAATCGTAGAAAACATTCCTTGTATTAGGTCAGTTAGGATCACTACTTTATTTTAAGAATGTGAAATGTCAGAATAATAATAGAATGATATATTTCAGCTTTTATTTCTTTCATCACATCCCCAGTGGGTCAGAAGTTTACATACACTTTGTTAGTATTTGGTAGCATTGCCTTTAAATTGTTTAACTTGGGTCAAAGTTTTGGGTAGCCTTCCACAAGCTTCTCACAATAAGTTGCTGGAATTTTGGCCCATCAGATTGAGGTCAGGGCTTTGTGATGGCCACTCCAATACCCTACTTGTTGTCCTTACACCATTTTGCCACAACTTTGGAGGTATGCTTGGGGTCATTGTCCATTTGGAAGACCCATTTGTGACAGAGCTATAACTTCCTGGCTGATGCCTTGAGAAGTTGCTTCAATATATCATGGTATCTTCAGGCGTTTGGAAACTGCTCCCAAGGACGAACCAGATTTGTGGAGGTCCACAATTTTTTTTCTGAGGTCTTGCTGATTTCTTTTGATTTTCCCATGATGTCAAGCAAAGGGACACCTCCAATTCAGTACACCTCCTATCAGAATCTAATTGGCTAATTGTCTAAAGGCTTGACATCATTTTCTGGAATTTTCCAAGCTGCGTAAAGGCAAAGTTAACTTAGTGTATGTGAACTTCTGACCCACTGGAATTGTGATATAGTCAATTAAAAGTGAAACAACCTGTCTGTAAACAATTATTTGAAAAATAGCTTGTGTCGCACAAAGTAGATGTCCTAAACGACTTGCCAAAACTGTAGTTTGTTAATATTAAATATGTGGAGTGGTTAAAAAATTAGTTTTAATGACTTCAACCTAAGTGTATGTAAACTTCTGACTTCAAATGTATGTGACTAATTATTAATAATTTGAATTATGAATAATGAATGAATTATGAATAATAATCAGCAACGCATGTAATGAAATTAATACAATTTTAAAAGATTGACAGCCCTATTAAAACACACCAACTGAATGCTTAATAATGTTTTACAACAGCTAAGAGAAAATCAGTGGGAGTACTTTTCAGCAGTGTAGCAAAAAGAGAGCAAGGTGGTAAATCAGGGTGTTTAACATAACAAGCCGCACCCATTGCACAAACCAAAGCATCGACTGACATTTACATTCATGTCTGTAGGTTTAAGATTATCCCAAACACCATGGATCAGACAATCTTCCCAATAGACTATGAAATGGGCCAAATTACAGATCACCACAAAATCCTACCTTCAACTGCACTCAACAATGTTGTCAGTGCATTTTTATGACATGGAGCATGTTGTTAGAGCAGATTTATGACATATTAGTTTCAGGTCAAAGCAAAAGCATGACATAAGCATAATTATAATAAAACTAGGGATGGGCATTTTCAAGTAATTTGAAGTAGAGTTCTCTAACCCAAAAAAAACGAGTAATCGGTTACTTGTAAGTTCAAATATAAGTTAAAAATAACAAGTAGCCTATGATACGTACGTGAAATTTATATTTTGTTTTATTCACAAACTTTACCAAGAACGGTTTCAAAATATGATAACTTTAACAAATTATTGGGGGGGGGGGGGGGTAATGAAATATGCATTAATAAAATTTATTAAAAAAAAAAAAATTTTTTAAATTGCACTCACCCAGAATCCAATACTAACAGCATTAGGGTAAGGCACATATAGTATATACACTTTGAGTCTACTGTCTACATGCTATCACATTTTCAGTATTTCACATGTTATTATTCAGAAAAACAAATGGTGAAAGTTGTCTTTTATATAAAATGCACTCTCAGGGCTCTATGCTAATATTTTTGTTTAGGAGCACTCGTGAAAAGTGAAAGATTTTAAGGGCACAGGGAAACATTTAGGGGCACAGTCGGAGTTCAGTTTTAACTGTTAATGTATCCCAACACAGCAGGCATATACACAAGCAGGCGTTACAATTACTACAGAATGCATAAACGATTCTTGACACCTTCTCTGATAAACCTTTTTCAATTTCATTTTTTTTTTTAATTAACCTTACCACTAAACAACATCAGTCCTGACTGATCTCCTTTATACCCAACTAATAAACTAATAGTATATTGATGACACATTATACTTCCATTTGCCATTTACAAACATATAGGTAATTCTTAACAGATAAGTAGTTCATAAACATTTACAGTAAATCTATTAAATTAAACTTTCCTGACATTCATAACTATATGAATGCATTTTCAGTTTTAGGCTACTAACTGTTAAGTGTTGTATAATGCACTGATGCTAAATGTTAATTATTCATGTAAGTTATAAAATGTTTTTATATTTTCTATGGCCAAACTACCTCACAGAGATGCTTTTTTGCGTCCATGGTTCTATATGATGTTTTTTAATTGTTTTTCTATGAAAATGTGCTCTAGACCAGTGGTTCCCAACCTTTTTACCTTGAAGCCCTTTCTACTTATACATCAGAAAGTCTATATCACGGCCATGGATGCGCTCTCTCACCGCAAGGCATGTGTTTGTTCACATGTGCACGTGAGATAGAATGCTATCATCCATGGTTGAGAGAAATGCATAACATAACGCAAAAGTATAATGATGGATACAAATAATATGATGATTATAATACACTAATATTTTGAACCGTGCATTGCCTCCCATAAATGCTCTCATTATAAATCGTGAACATTATAACAATGTATGCAGTTTTAACAGGCTTTTGCAGTCTTGCAGTGCATAGTTATGATGTTGTAGAATTTCCATGAATTTTTAAGATCAAAGAAAAAGAAACCCACAAGCACATTGTCAGCGCACCTAGAAGCAGAATGCTGCATTTTTGCTGCGCGTCATCCTCACGTAGTTGTGCATAGAGCCTCTGGTTGGTAGAGAGACATTTCATGAAGTTTTGCTACAGGAAATAGGGTGCAAGAACAGTTTTTGAACTTTTATGATGAACACTTTGAGTTGGACGATATGGTTGACCGCCCCATTATACAATATAGTCACCGATATGCTGTGGTATCATGTATTTTATGGATCTTTGACTCACTTTTTACCTCCGAATTTTGCGTGTGAGTGTGAGGTTTTTAAGACATCCGTCAATCCGTCATTATTCAAAACGCTTCATTTTGGCAGATAAAAAACAAGCAAGAAACTCAGCTTAAACCATCTTTACATGGTATATATTCACTTTTTTTTGCTGTCTGCATGCATATGAAAGAGAGAGAGAGAAAGAAGTGGAGAGCGCTTGCAGCCATGTGTGCAATTGAGAAAACGGCGCTTTTAAGCCAGAAATAACTAATGCACCTCTTTTAAAAGCACTTTGTTATTGAGGCATATGTAGGTTTTTATCCTGATGGTAGGCTGCAATAATAAGTTCATAACTTTGGGTGTTAGATCAGTTGATTACTCATGCACTTCCTTAAATAATACTCTTACAAAAATTCTCCATGGTACCCATAGTATCTTCCAAAATACAGTACCAGTTACTATGGTTTCTGTTGCTACAACAAAAATGTGGTTACTTCGTATTAACTATCACAAAAGAGAAATGAAACAAAACGACACTATTTGAAGTTGATCCTGTATTCATTTACAATTTTACAGTAAATCTACAGTACGGCAATGACATGAACTACGTTTATGATTTACAGGTATCCTATAGTTTAGTGTAATCAACAATAACTGCAATAACTATAGAACAGTACCATAGTAAACATTCAACTAAAGAATCTGTACTCTAAATCTATGAAGATTGGGCTATTTTCCTCATTTAAAATCCAATACATCATATTGAGTTGCGATTCTCTGTAGCCTCGGGCCTCAAACTGCAGAAATGGGGCATGACAATTATTCCCCACTGAGTTAAGTAATCCCTGTGGCTGAGAGGAAGCCTTGACATATTGAAAAGCAGGGCTAAAAGGCTAAAGAGTAGTGAAAAGGCTGACTCTTGCACTTTCACTGTAAAAGACTTTAAAAAAGTGCATCATTGCAACAACATCCTTGGAAAAGCACAGCATATTGCTTTTGTGACCCAGTGGCAAGAACATGGATGCCCTCAATAGGTGAAACTGGATGAGATGTATGCAAATTGCATCTGCAAAGATACAGGCTGTGTTTAAAAAACTTAGTGAGCTACCTACCTAGACATTTGCTCTCTGAAATGATTTGTTATAAAGTAATGCTATTAATCACAATGTGTAAATAAATAAAAATTTAAATATTTTTAAAAAGCATAAACAATCCTGTCCCAGTCCCCTTAACAATACATCAAGATTGTTTAGGAAAAACAGTTCAGTGTAGCAGAATGATGGTTCATAGATTGTCCGTAAACACACTTCTAACCTTTTCAGCTTAGGGTTGTCACGATCATGCAATTTTTGTTGCTGATTAATTGCTGTACAAATAATTGTGCTTAACAATATGCTTTTTTTGCTCATTTGTCAAAGCAGTCCAGCTGAGTTTGCCTGCTGTTAGCTATCCTTGCTTATGCAAGACATTTTTAATTAAATGTGCTTCAATTGTACATATCTTATTTCACACTTGGTAGAGTGCAGTCATTGGTGAGGTAATGTATTGCAGGGCTCAACGCTAAGGATTTTTTCTACTGGCCAGTGCTTCAGATTTTTACTTGCCCTGCCAAAATTTTCACTGGCTCCAACACAAAAATGAAAAATAGCTGTTTATACCATCATGGCAAAAAAAAAACAAAAAAAAAAAGTGTCAGAAGCTAAATTGTTTTTATATATTACGTTTTTTAAGACAATTTCCCCAAAAACTGTATCACATTTAAAATTTGAAAGATAAGATTTATGCCTTTTGTAATCTCATAAGCGCTTTATAGATATAAATTCATAAATACATCATATTAACCTCAGCTGTCCTTTCACATGTTTTTAAGCAAAGAGTTCTGTGGAATAAATTATGTCATTTAGAGTTAAATATTTGATTTTAGGCTGAATGTAATAAACATATGGATCCCTGAGAGAGGAGACCTTGCTAATAAATCGGTTGTGACGTGTAATATACATTAGGTAGATATTAGGCCTAATTTGAGAATTAAGAATGTGGATGTAAACAAAACTGACTGATACACAAAGCACAGAAAGTAAAATACCTGTACATTCCTGTACATACTGTAAAAGGTGTGTTATGAGGATGATATGAAGTAGACTGTTTTAATAGTCATCTTCACCCTGCAGCTAAACAGCAATGAAAATAATAACTGCCATAGTGATTTTGCTTCTTTTCATATCAAACACCATTTTCATGACAAATTAATGTTTACACTTTGAAACATTACCTAATTAAATGTATACTTGCATTTTGGATAATGAGCAGCTCATGATTCCAGCCATGTGTATAACAGGGGTTCAACAAAGTTTATAACGTTTCATTCAGCTCTTCATCTCTAAAGGCGAATGAATGAGATAAAAGGCACTTTTACTGTGGGAACTGCGAACAATACTAGCGCTCTGTCCCTTTAAGATAGTGCATGCATGCACGTTAAACAGTGTCTATGCTGCATGGAGAGACTGACAAGAGAGATGCACAGTTGGATTTACAGTCCTATAGAAAGAAACTGTTGATTTATGTGTTCTAATGTGTGGATTACTAATTTTCAACAACATATTCAAACAAAAAAATGTGGGAATTTCGCACACTGTGAACTTGAAATGTGCGGGGACACTTAAAATGTTGCGCAAGACATGCAATCCCGCTATGAAATTCTAGCTATTTTCAACACATTGGTAATTGCTGCTGCTAAGACATTTGGAAACGAGTTCTAGGAGAGCACGCTCGGTGTCTGAACGCTCGTGCGCTTACGCGCCTGTGCTTTGGCGCTATGGAGTTATATACGTGGCAAAATTCTGTGCACGCAAAATTTTATTTTGAGTGTGCAAAATGATACTTTGAGCGCAAAAAAAAAATATTTTGTACGTGCAAGATGACATTTTGAGCACACAAAGTTCTTTTGCACGCGCTTGAACTCAAAGCAATGTATTTTCTTGCAAAGATTAATAGATTTTTTGCGTGTGCAAGAACTCACTCTCTCACTCTGTGTGCGTTTGGAACTTTAGACTGCTCACTTGCCTTTACACCCGTATTCCGGCAAGTCCCGCCTCCTACAAGAATCCCGCCTCCTATCAAGAATAGAATATGTTAATTTAGGCAATATTTATAATATTCATCATATTTATAATACACAAGGTTGACGAAAATGGAAGAGGACACACTAAAGAAGGTGGACAAAATAACATGTTTATTATAGAAAATAGTATTTCATGTATTAATAACAAAAAGAAGAAGGTTCAGTGGATGCTGATCCATGGTAGACTGTAATCTGGTCACATTTATTTTAATACACTGATCTCTCAGGAGGAGTCACGTGGCGCCATGCGAGGTTCGGACGTTTGAACGGCGAGCTCTGCGCACTTTGCTAGTTTTAATACTTTTTGTGTCATTAAACCGGTGAGACTCGATACACCCTGTTCCATAACTGTTCTATGAAGACAATGTCAAAGAATTCAAAATCCTCGGGCTCTGGAGACATTAAAAGTCACTTATGTGCTCAAGCTGAAGCCCCCGAGCAGCAGGCTGAAAGCCCAGGAGTCAATTTGGCCAGTGAGGTGATGGAAATTCAGCGACAATTGATGAATGTGTCGGCAATGCTGACGAAGGTCCTTGCAGACTTGGAGGAGCTTGCTGTAATACGTCAATCGATCACTGCCATGGAGACAAAATTCACTGAGGTGGTTACAAGAGTGGCGGATGCTGAGAAACTAATCGATTATCTGGAGTCATCGGAGAGGGAATTCGCTGCTAAACTGCTAACGACCAAGGCAGACTTGGAGCGCATTTGGGAAAAGTTGGAAGATATGGAGAATCATAACCGATGGAACAATTTCCAAATTGTTGAAATTCCTGAGCGAGCAGAGGGTCAGAATATGGTGGAATTTCTGGACGGGCTCTTCCCGAGTCTGCTCGACATAACAGGCCATAAGCTGGAAATCGAGCGAGCTCATAGAGTTCCGGCTCGTCAATCCGCTGAGGGAGACAGGCCCCGATCAATTCTGGCCAAATTTCTGAGATCATCCCATAAAGATTTTGTGTTACAAGAGGCGAGGAGTAAAGGAAGGCTTTCTTGGAAGAACCACAACATTTTCTTGTTACCGGACTTTGTGAATTTGAAAAGAGAGAAACGTGATCGATTCAAGGAATGCAAGAATCTCTTATATCAACAGAAGGTCGCTTTTGCACTGATGTTCCCGGCCAAATTGAGAATAGATGCTAAGGATGGCCGCAAAGTATTTACATGTCCCCAAAAAGCGATGTCCTTCATAAAGTCAATGGAATGATTAAGCCATTGTGTGATACTCACTTTGCAGCCAAGTGGGCCTGACTCACTGAACATCCACTTGACTGTCCGAGGAAACTGGGTGCCTTTTGTTTTCTTTTGGTGCTGTTTTGTGTAGTAACATTCCTTCGGGACAGTGTTGTGGATGAATCTGCACATTCTTTGTGCTTATGCCTCCTACTGGCTGGAGATTGTTTTGTGGAATATTTTTTGCAGGACACTGGAGTGATTAGGTCATTATTGCACTCATGTAACATCCGGATCACAGAACATTCGTTTGACTGCCTGAGGAAACTGAATGTTTTTTTGTTTAAGTTTTTTGTGCTGATTCCGCTAGCGGCTCAAGCTTGTTTTATGGAGGAACACACCTTTGGGACAGTTATGTGGATGAATCTAAACATTCTTTGTGTTTATCCTGCCTATTGGCTGGAGTTTGTTTTATAGATTTTCTTCTGTTATGTAATTCTGTCTCACATAATTTGTATAGAAACACAGAACTTGAGCAATCTGACGGCAAATTTGTCGTGGGGGCTCTCGTAGGCATGCATGGACTGTTTGAGTTTTGAGGGATGGACACCGGTTGGCGCTGTCGTGCGCGGGGTTAATGCGCATGTTTGGTTCTGGGGGAAGTTCGGGGTTGCACTAATGTTGGAATGTGATCTTTATAATTTTGTTTATGACACATAATCTATTTTTTCTAATATGTCAAAATTTTAAATGTTAGTGTGAGTGGATTGTCTCTCCCCATGTAGAATGTGAATGTGTTGGGGCACCCCATAAAAAGAAGGAAGGTTATTACTTTTCTTAAACGTAAGAAATATGATAGTGTTTCTTCAAAAAACGCATCTTTCCCCGCAGGAAGCTGAAAAATTTGGGAAGATATGGGGTGGGCATGTTTTCTTTAGTGCTGGCTCAAGTAAGAGCAAGAGAGTCATTACACTGATAAGTAAACATCTACAATTCAAATGTTTCAAACAAATTAAAGATAAATTAGGAAGAGTCATTATTGCTTTAGCAGAAATTCAGGGGCAAAGGTTGATTTTGGCTAATATTTATGCACCTAACGTTGATGATCAGGGCTTTTTTATAGATCTTGAAAGGATGTTGCAAGCCGCTGGCACCCTTCATGATATAATATTGGGAGGAGACTTTAATCTATTGATGGACTTAGTCCTTGATCATAGTGAAGCAACATTGATGCTTCACAGGATGTGTAAAAATCTTGGTCTTACAGATATTTGGAGACTTTTGAACCCATCTGGTTGGGACTATACATTATTTTCATCAGTCCATAAGATTTATTCTAGAATAGATTTTATATATATATGTATATATATATCTAAGCCCCTCATTTCATCTGTTGTTGACTGCTCTATTGGAAACATGTTTTTGCCACATACAGAGAAAATCATATAGTTGGCACTTTAATGTATCCCTTTTGCAAAATCCTGAATTCCAACAAATGTTAAAGGCTGAAATTAATGTTTATATGGGTGTGGCTTGGGAGACACTTCAGGCGGTTCTTAAGGATCGGATCATACAGTATGCCTCATTCATCAAAAAATCCAAAGCACGAGAACTCGTGGAGTTGGAAGGGAATATTAAAAGTGCCGAGGCAGAGCTGAAGCACCAAATGTCATCTGAAGGCTTTAGAGAATTGACACGATTGAAATACAGATATAATACTATTTTGTTGCAGAAGGTGGAGTTTTGGCAAGACCGTCATACTTTGAGTCGGGGGACAAAGCAGGTAAGCTTTTGGCTAGATATATAAAGCAGAGAGAGTCTTTTTCTACCATTCCCTCAGTGAAATCTGCTGGTGGTGAAATGTTTACCTCAGCCATTGATATTAATAATGCTTTTAAAGAATTCTATCTTGATCTCTATAGTTCCATGTCTTCGTCTACTGATGAAGATTAGAAACTTTGTGGAACCATTAGAACTCCCTAAACTGACGAATGAGCAAAACAATTATTTGGATTCTGAGATAACCTTGGAGGAGCTTGGTGAGCTAATTAAGGCCTTGCCTACAGGCAAGGCTCTGGGGCCAGATGGCTTTGCCGCTGAGTTTTTTTAGATCTTATGCTACAGAATTGGCTCCACTTTGGCTAGAAGTTTATACAGAATCATTAAAGAATGGAAAACTTCCGCCAACCATGACGCAAGCCCGGATCAGCCTGATTCTTAAAAATGACAAAGATCCAAATGAGTGTAAGAGTTACAGTCCAATTTCCCTGATCCAGCTAGACGTTAAAATATTGTCAAAAATTTTGGCTAACCAATTATGTTATGAAATCTCTCATACATATAGATCAGGTAGGATTTATTCAGGGCCGTAGCTCTTCTGATAACATTAGGCGTTTCATCAATATCATGTGGTCAGTGGCAAATGATCAGACTCCGGTAATCTCACTTGACACCAAAAAGGTGTTTGATATGGTAGAATGGGATTATCTTTTTAAGATTTTGGAAATGTACGGGTTTGGAGTACGTTTATTGGATGGATTAAGTTACTTTATAGACACCCGGTAGAGGTGGTACAAACATATGGATTAATTTCAGATTATTTTACTCTGGATAGGGGCACCCGGCAGGATTGCCCTCTTTCCCCATTATTGTTCTGTCTTGCCCTGGAACCATTAGCAGCCATGATAAGAAAGGAGGATGATTTTCCAGGGGTGATGGCGGGAAGTGTAGCACATAAGCTTCTGCTTTATGCAGATGATATTTTATTATTCGTCTCCGACCCTTCTAGATCTATGCCTTGCCTTCACAGAATTATTAATTCTAGAGCCCAACCGATACGGGATTTTTGAGACCGATACCAATTTTAGAGAGGGAAAATTCACCGATTACCGATAGGGTGGCCAATATAGTTAATTTCTGAGCTGGAATGAAAACAGACCTTTTCTATGTGGATTTTTGACCGATATGACTATGCAAAGGTACTCAGTAGGCTGCTTTCTTAAATATTTTTATCAAAGAATATTTTACATTATTATTATACATTGTCAACAAATTCTAGAAATGAACCCTGAGAAAATAAATAAAAATACAATAAATAGCTAAATAAACATCACTTCTCTTTAGTATCAGTCAAATGCTGACCATTTAAATAAAGAATAAATAAAAATACAATCAATAGCTAAATAAACATCAGTATTACTGTTTAGTATCAGTCAAATGCTGACTATATTAATACTGCCAAGTCAAGATAAACAGCGGCAGCAGTGTTACACCGTATTCTGCTATACAAGTTCAGGGGAAACTTTCAACGGTGGAAAACCAGGCTTTTAAATATTACATTTTGTAAATGCAATGACAGGAACTGTTCGGTTGAAGGGGGTACCAAAACTGTGAATCCTGAACAAAACAGTTTGGTGAATGCATGTTTACTCATTAGCTTCCACTCAGCTGACAACAATGAAAGTAGCTACGTGGTTAGCTAGTTAGCTACAAGCTTGTTGTCATGGAGAGTAAAAGATGGACTTTATTTACTTTCCATCATTGTGTTTATTTACTTTCCACCAACTAGGTAATAACACAGCGTGAAATCAACACTCAGACACAATCCACCACCACATCGTTGTCTGCTGAGCTACAAAGATGCTCTGATGTTTACCTTTCAATCTGCTACATTACTGACTGCACTGACAAACAATAGCAAAGATAAACATGAGTGACATGGTTGTCAGGGACAGGGTTAACGTTATATTAGTAATATTGAAAAGGGAAAATGATGGGGTCATTGTTTATTAACTTTCCAGTATGTTTTTCACAAACTAGTTAGCAATTTACTGTGAAGAGACAGCTTAACTCCGCCCTGTCTGCAGAGCCACCGTCAGCTCAGAGTCAGCTCTGTAAACAATGGAGTCGGAGCACGCTCTGCAGGACAAACTACGCTATGACACCAATTCTAAAGCACTGTTTTCTGCATTTTATGTTCTGAAAAAAAGTTTTCATATCGGCGCATATCAGTAAACATATAAGCCGATATATCGGTAGGGCAATAATTAATTCCTTTTCTAAGTTCTCAGGATACAGAGTTAATTGGTCTAAATCCAAAGCTTTGGCTTTGACAGCGTACTGCCCGATAACAGCTTTTCAGCCGGGCGCCTTTCAGTGGCCCAAACAGGGCATTAAGTATTTGGGCATTTTATTCCCGCAAATTTGTGTGATTTAGTTAAGAGTTAATTTTGACCCTTTAAAAAAAAGATTTAAGCGATGTGGGCAGGTGGGCTTCATTACATTTATCTGTGATTGGGAAGGTTAATATTATTAAAATGAATTGTATTCCAAAATTCAACTACCTGCTACAATCTCTCCTTGTAGATGTCCCCCTCTCTTATTTCAAGCATATGATAGCATAGCGAAGCCCTTCATTTGGAATGGGAAACGTCCCAGATTACATTTCATTAAGCTGCATAGGCCGATTGACAAAGGTAGGCCCAAACAAGATTTTGTTTTATCATTATGCATTTGGTCTCAGACGATTGGCTCATTGGTTGCTTCCACCTGAGAGAGTCCCTCCCTGGTTTTGTCAATCAGAGGATGGAGACATAACCCATGTCTTTGGGGGGGGGGGTGTTAAGATCCAGGAGTTTTGGTTGAAGGTTCAGTGGTGGTTAATTGTTGATTCTGTGTATATATATTTTGTTTTTCTGTGTTCAATATGTGAATCAATAAAAAATTGTTAATCAGAAAAACTACTCTCTCAGAATATCCTGTGGGTTAGATAGAAGTCAAATTACATTCCCCCAAAACTACACTATTACTTTTTACAATGTAGTTTTACACAAGAGAGAGATTAAATATAATATAATATCAGATGAAGGTGGTAGCTAACATGGCCAAGCTAGTAGCTACGTAAGTGTAACTTGAAAACCTGGATAACCAAATACTAGTCAAGAGAACCAACTACTAATATAGACCAAACTAAGAGAGCTAGACTGATAGTTATCTAGCTAGTAAGCCTATTGGCAGTGTACAGACTAACACATATTTCATTAAGGTTAAATAAAAACAGTTAAGTCAATAAAAGAACTGCTTTCATGTGGTCATAGAGTGTTACACATTTCCTTTCTTGAAAACAAACTATCCCCTTCTCCTCTTCCTTCTGTTTTGATTAGCAGTTTGATCTGTGATCTAGCCAGCCAATCAAAATGTACCACCTCATCTCTGATTGGCTGAAATTCTGGCACATTAAAATGCTGTAAAGTTGTTGAGCAAGCAAGCAGTCAAAGCTATGAACGCATGCAGAGTGGGTAGTAGAAGAGAGCGAGTAAGATCTTGCACATGCAAAAAAAGAGTGGAGTTACATAAATTTCAGAAATCTGTGTAAATTCACATTCAAAGAAATTTTATTCAAGTGCAAAATTTATTTTTGTTTGCTCAAAATGAATTAATCTTTGCAAGAAGATACATTGCTTTACAAAACTGAGTTCATGCACGTACAAAATACCTTTTAATGCACTCAAAATATCATCTATGTTCGCTCCATGTATTTTTTGTGCTCTCTCGCTTTTTGTTTGCCTGCACTAATTTTATAAATGGAGAACTGGCCCGATCGGGCAAGTGACAGTTCTAGCAACTGGCCCAAATCTCTCTCACACTGGCCCCAGGCCATCGAGCAGTCCTTGTTGTCGAGCCCTGGTATTGTTTATCTCACATACGGGATAACAGTTGTGCATGATTTCACGTGCGAAGTAGCTTTCTTTTAAATTCTTGGGAATTACATCATTTATTTGGATGTATAAGTTGGGAACTGCCGTTTTGGAGAGTTTGGAGACTTTAAGATTTTTACTGCATTCATATCACATATTTAGGCACTCGGCCGGAAAATTTTACAATAGCCTACTGCTGGTAAGGTGGTTGATTAGGGATGCACCGATACCACTTTTTCTCTTTCGATCCAATTCCGATATCGGAAATCTCAGTATCAGCCGATACCGATCCCAAGCCGATATCAGTGTTGTTTTTTTGCATAATCAGTTTAGAATATCTTTACATTATTGTGTGGACCTAATTGGGTGTACTCTTTAATATGTAAAGAAACACAAACCTCTAACTACACATTATTTCAATATAAATGTATAGCTTATTAAGAAACACTTTATTGTTAACTAGTATACTGTATAATGTAGCAGCAAAATTAACAGTAATTCCAGTATAAGTCATCAGTAGAAAAGCTGTTTGTTTTATTTTTTATTTAATGTTTCAACTTGCATCTGGACTTTAAAGGAATCAGATCTCTATTTTGTTCAATTTAGTTGTAAGACATCAGTCCACTTTTCATTCACACAGTTATTTTTGGAACCCATTCAACTTAAATATTGTTATAAATTGTAAACAAATACTAATGACAATAATAACAAATTGTTATTAATATTATTGACTTCTAATTTTAAATACAACAGTAATATTATTTAATTCGTGCACTTTTTAAACCCTCATGCTTTTATTTTGACATTCTGAACTCTCCAGGTAGTCCTGTATGTGTCTGTTTGTAGGCAAGTTCACAGTAGTTTAATTCGCTTCTTATTCAAACTCTGGTCAAATGCACCTCTGGTGCCGTTCTAAATGCATATTATAAGTAGGGATGTACTGATCTGATACCTGGATCGGTATCGGCTCCGATACTGAAGTTTTAAAAGGATCGGGTATCGGTCCGACAAGCTCAATCCAAAACCGATACTATGTGTCAGTCATGTTAGTTACTGTCAAGCTAAAAAAAAAATTAATTACATAAAAGAACCATTAAAACACAATTAAAGTAGTTCATTTGACTCGTGCATTTTATTCAAAGCCATTTGAAGACGTGCGATAGCTCTGTGAATTACAAAAGTCTGTTTAATAAGTAAATATATAAAATGCACGCGCAGCTCCGGCGCGTTATTGAATGGCGCTGCTCTGTTTACACAACAGCACGCCTATTTTTAGCCTTCACAGTGGTGCGCAATATTTGAGCACTACTCACGAACAGCATCTCAGAGGTAGATGCTCAATAGTTTGGTTCACCGGAGGTGCATTTTTACCAGAATTTGAATAAGAAGTTAATTAAATTACTGTGAACTTTCCTACAAACAGACACACTTACAGGACTTCCTGGAGAGTTCAGAATGTCAAAATAAAAGCGTGAGGGTTTAAAAGTTAAAGGTGTCACGGAGAGACTCACGGAGGCAGAGATATAAACTCAGTAGCAGGGTTTGTTGAACAGATGATTGAAACAGTGATGTAAACATTGTGAGTAAATCCAGTTGAGCAGAGTGGCAAACAGCAGGTGAGTAATATCCAGACAGGTTATAGACACGATGAACAGATAACTCACAACAGTCTTATGATACTTGAAGGCATCTAATGAAGACACAGGTATGTTTGACATAGTAGAAAGGTCTGGAGTCTCAGAGATGCAATCGATGAGAACAGACAAAGAGTGTGTGTGAAAGCAGGGTATATACACGCAGTCCTTGATTAGCCACTAATGATATGCAGGTGCGTGTAATCAGAACTCAGGGGAGAGTGAGCGCTGACGGCAGTGAGGAAGAGAGAGAGAGAGAGAGAGAGAGAGAGACCGGTGGATCCGTGACAAAAGGTGCATGATTGAGATATATTATTATATATTACTATTATAATATATTATTATTATTATAATTTGTTTACAAATTATAATAATATTTAAGTTGAATGGGTTCCAAAAAATAACTGTGAATGAAAAGTGAGTTGATTTCTTACAACTAAACTGAACAAAAAAGAGATCTGAATCCTATAAAGTCCAGATACAATTTGAAAAAAATTATTTTCTACTGATGACTTATACTGGAATTACTGTTAATTTTGCTGCTACATTATCCAGTATACTAGTTAACAATAACGTTTTTCTTAATAAGCTATACATTTATATTGAAATAATGTGTAGTTTGAGGTTTGTATCTCTTTACATATTAAAGAGTACACCCAATTAGTTCCACACAATAATGTAAAGATATTCTAAACTGATTATGCAAAAAAAACAACACTGGTATCGGATCGGGATCGGTATCGGCCGATACTGAGATTTCCGATATCGGAATCGGATCGGAAGGGAAAAAGTGGTATTGGTGCATCCCTAATTATAAGTGAACCAAACTATTGAGCATCTACATCTGAGATGCTGTTCATGAGTAGCGCTCAAATATTGCAAACTGCGTAAAGGTTAAAAATAGCCGCGAGTGAATCACCCAGGGCTGCGTGTGTGTGTCAAAAGAGCAACACCACTCACTAACGTGCTAGCACTGCGCATGCATACTATATTACTATAAAATATAAAATACTATTTACTTATTAAACACAGCCTCATTAAACACATTTTCAAGTGGCTTTGAATAAAATGCACGAGTCATATGAACAACTTTAATAGTGTTTTTATGGATCTTTTATGTCATTTTTGGAGCTTGACAGTAACGAACATGACTAACACACAGTACTAGATTTGGATCGGGCTTGTCAGACTGATACCCGATCCATTTAAAACGTCAATATCGGAACCGATACCGATCCAGGAATCGGATTGGTGCATCCCTATGGTTGATGAACCTTTTCATCTGCACAGCTCATTGAGGCAAGGTGCTTTCAAAAAGTTCTTAAACAGAGGCCCGCGATGCTCAGACACAGCCATAGGCAAACTCTACCATCTCCACCAATTCCAGAGGAAGTGAAAGGAAAACTTAACAAAGCCCAGATACAGCAAAGGTCATGACAAACCACCCACATTCAATATAACTATTCAGTGTTGACAACATAACCATAAATAACATTGATTTTTATAGTATACCACATGTAGGATATACTAATGACAAACATGATGTAGGCAACACATCTCTAAATACTGTATATTAGCAAATGTAAAGTGCCGCTCAGAATTCCATATTCAAAATATCAGATTTAAAAATTTATTTAAACATGGAAATCAAAGTTTTCAGATTTTGAAAATATAAATAAAATAAAATGAAAAATAAATGTTTACAATTTCCATGTTACTAATCAAATGAGCAAATCTGTGACATTGACCATGTTAACTCCTTTAAACAAAAGGTCAGATTCCCTTGCTTCCACTGAAGCACACAAGATGCTCTTTGGAACATTTTCAAATCATGCTATAACATGGATCATCAACTTGCTCGAGTGCATACTGTCATTATATGGACATACAAAATACTAAAACATTTTGGTTTTTCAATGTAACTTTTCACTCAAATTGTAATGCTGATAATATAAATTGAAATTTAAAAAAGTATATTAAATTACAAAAATACAAAATAAAATGCAGATTTTCACAAGTGGACTTTTGAATGACAAATGTTAAAAAGAAATACCCCAAAAGAACAAATTACATCTCATGCTAAAGCTAAATTAATGTTTTGATAAGGCTTCTTTGTACAACCCACAAAAGTGTCACAAACAGAACTGAGTATCTCGCAAACAAAACCAACTGCACTGCATATGAATTAAATCTAACCGTGATCTTAGCTGGATTAACACATAGGCTTCATCTGTGCATGCCCACACCAACAGAAAGCAAAATCAGTTCACCAGCAAATTGGCCTACTATTAATCTCACCACAGACACTTTGCCCGTTTCCTGTACATTAACATAAACACCACAAACAGTATCTTAATAATTTCCCTAAGAAACCACATCACTGCATGTCATCCATGCATGAGTTTAACTGATCTACCGCTGTTGTCAACCCTAAAGGCAGTATGTGGGTGTCACCTATTTACTTATGAAACCTCAAGCAATATCACGGGTCAGCTGGGCTTTATTGACTTTTGTGTTTGTCAGAGTTTCCATTGAACACTGAATCAGTTACAAAACAAGCTACTGAAAGGCATGCTGTAATCAAACAATCTGCCACTGTTAACAGTTAACACTGACAAGACATGTTCACAAATTTTCAGGTGCGATTTGAGTTACTGATCTTGAATTCAGTCATTCAGCTTTGTAAACCAGGAAACCTACCTGTCCGTTCAATGTAGTCGACACACTTCTCAATAAACAAAGGAATGGGCCTATCAGGAGACACCAAGTTCTGAAGAGGTACCCCAAAATAGTTACTCTCCCAATTTCTTCGTGTTGGTGGATACAATGGCTTTATAGTCTTTGTTGATTTTGTCTGTTAAGAAACAAAGACATTTTACTCAATAGAATAACTACAATGTATATTGAGATATCAACAATAATATGTCTTTGTGTCTGATGTAAGCATTTCATATAGGAGAACGTTGGACGTTATACTACACGAGTACTAGATAAGTAAAGTTTATAAGTACTTGAAATAAGTAGCTAACCTTTTTGGGTTCCTTGGTCTTTGGTGCTTTCTTTTTCTTCATTTTCTTATCATCCTGCTCTGGGTCTGATGTGATGGCTGGATTGTCTATTCCTCCTTTCCAAGGATCCACTGGCGAAAGAAGAGGGTCCTCTTCACTTCCTCGATTGCCCCTTCCTTTTTTCTTTTTCTGCGTTGCAGGCCCTGACTCATCATCACTGACATCCGAATGCACTCGTCTATGATAAGCTTTTGTCTTGCTAAAGAGTATCTTGGACCGATGTTTGTACTTAGAAGGCCGTCTACCACCCTGAGACTTCAACACGGAGTCAAAGCCATTCTCCTCATCGCCATGCAGAGCAAGTCCACCAAATGAGTTGCGGGTCTTCCCAGATCTACTGTGTGCATCTTCAGGTACAGCATATATATCATCATTAAAGCCTTTTGATTTGAGAGTGTCCGCCGGCTCTGCATAGTTGTCAGATGCTTCAAGGTCATCGCCGTGAACCATCATTGGAGCACGTGCCCATCTAGAGCTCTTCATTCCAGCCTCAATGGTCCTCAGAAGGTTAGGATCCAGCTTCTTTACATTGGGCTTGGGCAGCACGTTGGGTTTGGGTTTTACTGGGGGAGGCACTTTGTGGTTACGCTCATAATCGCCAACGGGTGTGCTGTGAACCGGGTACTCGTTTCCTTCGAGGTCGATTCTGTACTTTCGTTCACTAGGGTTGGGCAGCAGCAGAACTTCGTCCCCTATTGGGCTGTAAGGTGGTGGTCCCTCCCCATCGTCCTCAGAGTCAGGGTAGTACTGGTAGGCAGGTGAATGACAGTGAGGTGATTGAGGGAAGACATCTTCACCGATGCCTGTTCCGTCCCTACTGTTATCAAACATGAAGAAGCTTTCGATGTTGCTCTTCTTCTCAAGAACCTCATTGAAAAAAGGTGTGAAAACTTCCGTCTGCCTATGATACTGAGACAAGGAGTAGAGTGCTGTAAATTTAGCTGTAATTTCCGTGGCAATGTGCTCCCCTTCAGTCATGAGCTCTTTTATCGCCTCGTTCTCGAAGAAGTCTGCTTGACTGTCCGTAATGGCCACCAGTTGAACTGGAATGACATCCTGGACCTCGGCCAGGAATGCCCTCAGCATAGCCATGGAAGACTTTCGTTTTGCTGAGTAAACGAGTATGTACCCATGCACCAATTCGTCTTTTCTGATTCCAATGGAGGAGTGGTATGAGAGCACGGTGACCTGTATGCGTCTACGGCTGTCGCCGATGATTTTGTCAAGGATTAACGTGTTGCATTGACCATGCTGGCCGGCACTGCAGGAATGTGAGTCCAGAAAAGGAGAAAGAATGAGATCCACACTGAACGGATCTCCACACATGGCACACATGACTATCCGCAAATCAGTCTCTGACAAATCCTTAATGGAGGGCATCGGGCACATCACATCGAAATTGTGCTTCAATCCTTCTAACACTGCTCTGAGGGCCTGTTTAATCTGAGACTCATTAAACTTTCGTGGAAAAGTGCTGGAGGGAATATCTATAAATGTACACTGTAGCTTATTTGCAAGCTGTTGGCCCTGATGCCTTAAAATAGGCATGTTTTTGCAAACATTGTCTCGCTGATTTGCTAGAATGAGAATGAATGGCACTGGCTGGCTATACCTATCCCTTCTGCTCTGGGCAATCTCGGCTCGGATCCGGTTTACACGGTCACCAATGTAATTAAGTGACTCTATAGAGCTGAAGACACAAAAGAACCCATGGGGCTTGAAAGTCGATAGCCAGGAATGGTTCAAAAGCATGCCAGAATTGACATCCACAGGCAAAAGGTCTAATTCATAGATTTTCCCGTCCAGGGTGTATTCATCATCAGTGGACTGAGCTCGGATTTCATTCGCAAGTTCCTGCGCCAGGCCTTCTCTGCCCACGAGACACAGGTTCACTTTATCAATGTTGGCACTGTTGTAGTAGATATTTGTGCGACCGTGATCCAACTGAACGAGCCTATTTGCGAGGACTTGCTCAACTTTTAGATCAACACAGGCCGTGCCACTGAGGCATGTTTCTTTTGTGGGGTGATAGACAAATCCAATGTGTTTCAGTAAAAGAGACTCCCTGTCGGTGGTGAGCTTTTGAAGGGCTCTGTATCTAGGCTCCTCGTTAAGTACAGCATGAATCTCACTCATTTTGTCACAGCTTGGGGTCGCATTCAAATCCAGGTCATAGAACAGCTCTGCATGCTCAAATAGCATTTCCTGAAACTCCTCTTTGGCCCTTTCAACTATTTCCTGCTGATGCCGACTATAAACATCTCTGCGATCTGATTCAATGATGTATTTGTACGCTTCATCCTCCATGACAAAACACATGACCTCTTCCCATGGTTGTCCGGGGCTAATAAAATGCACTCGCTCCAGCGTCTTCTTGAATTTCTCCTTCATCTCAAACCGCTTCTTCTCCGATATCAAATGCTGTACGTGGTTTTGATAAATCCTCTCTCCTTCCATGGTTTTGAGGATATCAAACGGCACTCTTCTGTCATCGGTTTTATCAAGGTGGTCTGTTTCATACCACGGTGTTTGTTCTAACTCAATGAAGCAGTACTGAAACTCAGGCCTGCTCTTCATAAGGTTCTGAGCCTCTGTCCAACTCAGGGTCTCAATTTCCTCCAGGTTGTTAAGCAACTTATTAAGAATTTTTGGCAGACTGGTAAAATAATCCTCCCTCCGCCTTTTGATATGCTCTTGTCTTAGCTGTTCTGTGTGCTTCGAAAAGGTGTTTCTAGCCTTTCTGGTGCCTTCTAAATTGATGTACTCTTCATAGTCTGGGTGGTTTTTCAATTTATTGCTCACAATTTTCCAGTTTGTGTGATAATCTCGGACAGTTTGAACAATGAGTTTTTCAAACTTGTCTGAGACTGAAGCTACTAAATGTCTCTGGGCTTTGTAAGCTTCCAAGTAAGAGATGATTTTGGGTTTACCTCGAGTTTTGTCCATCTGCTGTGTAAGAGCATTGAAACAGAGGTCCACATTAACAGATGCTCGAGCCGATGTCTCGACAAGCATAAGATTCTTTTTTCCTGCAACAAATGTCTGGACCTCCCTTAAGTATTGCTCAACACACTCGTCACATTTCGTTGCAGCAATGATGATGGGCTTTTTCGCCTTGGATATTTGAGAATAAAGGTTGTGGACAAATTTCATTTGGTCATCGAATTTTCTGTTGCATCCTTTGCTTACATCTATACACAATACAAAGCCATCAATATTGAGCTTGCCATCAGGCATCTGTTTCTGATCAAAATCCTGTTCTAAACCAAGCTGGTCTGTGCAAATGTACATCAGTTTCTCAGCAGACTGAAGCTTCGTATTTGAAGCCCGTTTCGTGTAAGGCTGTAAGTTTGTGCTCCGATGAGGCAAGAAGGTCTGGTCATCGATAAATTCGGTCTGTTCAATGATCTGAATTCTACACTCAAGGCCATCGTCCCCTCGATGTAACACCTCACCCCAGTATAAGAAGTGATCATTATTCACTACACGCCCTCCAAAGTCAATTGTGCTTAACACAGAAGTGTGCTCCAAGTAGTAGCAGTCCGCACTGGGGCGTACATATCTGTTGCATAGGCAGGATTTACCTACGCCGCAGTTGCCCTTCTCTTTCTCAGTGCCTGAGAGCCCGACAACACTGACAGCATATGTCGGACGGGGCTCCTTATTCTTGGCCATTATATTGCCCCTTTCATTGCTTGTTACGCAAAGCAAAGTATGCCAGCAAGGCAAACATGCACTTCCATTGGCTAGTGCAGGTGCATTTCCATGTCTCTCTTTGAATGAGATGCTGTATCTTTAATATGGATCATTTGTCCTGGTTGACTGCTCTTTCCTCTCCAGTCACCTTCCTACAACACAAAAATGCAAATTATAAATGAGATAAAGCTTTATGTTTCCAAAAGCCATGCACATTATCACAAAATTAATCTTTTGGCAAACAGCAGTGGATAAATGTGTTGACAAATGATACTCGGGCACAATCACAACATGAACTAGTACAATCAAACATTATGTTGACTAAAATAACAAGTGACAGAAGTGTATCCATCACTTACTGGTTGCACTTTTGAAACTGAAAATGTAAGATAATAACAGAAATGTTTACTATTGTAATACTACTGCAAAGGCACAATCCTGCAGTAAACTTGCATTTGAATTCCCGACTCCAAGTACAAAGTCTGGAAACATTATCACCGCTGCTTTTCATTCACCTGCTTACCCGGTACCAAACTATTCCAAAATTTTATGATCCATGTATTAGTGATGTGTTTCAGTCAAATGCATGCCATGTCTCAATGTGCAGGAACAGCAATAATCTGATTTATTGGGCATGTTCTACTAGCTCATGCATTAGTTTCATCATAATATAAGTGGTAAGAAGGCTTAATCCTGTGACACAGGCACATTCAATATATGCATATACTCTATTATTTTCTGAAAATACTCTTGCAGCGTTTGCAATATATAATGCAGAGCATGCATTATATATATATATATATATAAAATGCATGCTCTGCATGTCTTCTGTGACATGAGAACATGTACTGTTAAGTAAGCTGCTTCTGTCAGTATTAAAACAGAAGGTAACAGTTGACTAATTAACGAAGGATGTAAACAAAATATTTTTTTTAAATGTCATACTTGGCTCAAAGACGCATAACTATGACCACTTTTGAGAGAGTAATATAAGCTTTTCTTTAATGTACAAGCTCGACAAGCCTCATCGTTTATAAAAGATCCTAAATGGTGCTGACAATGTCATACATAACGATCGCGTTTATTGGACACCAACGACTAGACCTCACAATCGTTAAAATCACTGAAACACAGGACATCCTAGTCAAGACGCGTTTCTTTATGACGGCGGATGTTGACAGCTGTGCCTAGCTGTATTTCTCTAGCGTGCATCTATGCAGGGAGGGAATGTAAAGCAGACAGGATCTGCTGAAGGTGAAGATCATCACCTTGCTGGAATTCGGACCAGCACGCGAGCTGCGCTATAGGCCGTTTCACACGGGACGCGGCAAGCGCGAGTGTCTAGTTAATTTTCAATGAGAGGCACGCACGCGAAAGCGGCAAACCGCAGGCGGCGCGCAAGCGGTGCTCGTACACCCAAAATCCTGCCGCTTTCACGTGATAAAAATATTCTATCTTTTTCTGAGCGGCCAATAAGCCAATAAGTGTATGCTTTATTCACAGCCAATCCTAAAAAAATTTAACTGAACTGGTATAACTTCTATATTAACTATATAAACAGTTAAAGAAACCATGTGAGCCCAGTTTAAAATCTGTTTTGTCCAACTACATCTAAAGTGTTACCAGGGCACTTCTCAAACAGATGAGGTAAAATATTTGCAGAATATTTCTCTCACATACATTGCAAGTGTACTGCTGCTGTTATTGGTGTGCGTGCGTGTGTAGGTGACTTCGCTAGTTCTTGTTGACTGTAACTATGGCAACAGCCGCCCCTGAAATCGCGACACTAGCACCGCCTTGACTGCACAAAACGCTTCCTCTACTAGAGAAAGCGGCAGCCGCGCGGCGATTCCACCGATTACCGCGTCCCAAACGGCCTTTACTGAGAGTCGCGAGCCAAACTGCGATCAGATGCGCGAGCTCGTCACGTCGACTTTTGTTTATTCACAATTATGTCAACGAACTGAATGAGTTTTTTTTAAACTAGCATGAACTGGCAAGAATTTGGTATAATATACTTAAAAAAAAAAAAAAAAAACTTTCAGTACAACAGCATTTTTACAAATTGTAAAAAGTGACTGTGTTACGGTAATGAGAATCATCATTTAATACAATGGGGAAAGTAAAAGTAAAACGTCTGGATGCGTCATGATAAGGAGAATTAGGGGGTACAATGTGCTAAAGTGTCGCGAAATGAATGGTCTTAAACGTAGGCTGCAGTTTCTGTGTGGAAAATATAATTGTATGTTTTCTATGGATTTGGGGGTAAATTATGTTTATGTAATTTTCTAGACAGGTTTCGTGAGAATCACTCCTTTAATTCAATAGCTCAGCCTGCATTCAAATCCCATGAATTGCATTTCACGTGGGAATAATTTGATAACTGCAAATCACACGTGCTTACTTGTCGTGTTAAATAATACGCCGATGCAGATAAGTTTCGTTAGTTTAAATAAAATGGGTTAGATTGTGTGCACCGACACGGGCCTTGCCCCGAACAAGGCATTTGACGCTTCCTTTGCTCGATAGCTTCCCAGTTAGCCAGGGCTAGTTTAGTGTGACACCGATACACCGCATTGTAGACGAAAGAGACACGTCTGTGTAATTGTATAAAGCAACACAACTATTGAAAACACACAGAAATGCATGACCTATTTAACCGATCAGAGCGAATACAGTAAAGTAAATAACAAAAAAGCATGATAGAAAGTCACATACTCCTCCGTGAGCATTCCCCTACCTAACATGGTCGCTCCCGACACCACAGGCAGGAGGTGGCATTCCAACTATTCCCCGTAATTTCCACTGATTAAATCCCCAAACAAATTCCAGTTGTCTTTTTTTAACCCGTGAGTGATTGGAATAATCGGTGAAATCTCCAAAAGGGATTGTTTTCGGTATCTTCTAACAGTAAGGGTGGTATGCGTGTAATCGGAGAGCCATCCCCTCCCCTCTCATTCCAGTCAGTAATGGCGACGGATAGATCCGGCTCTCACTCACTCTCTCTCTCCACTAACTTTTCCATTCCGCTCACCGCGGGGGCACGCTGCGCGCTCACGACTGGCTCCCAGGATCATGCAGGCTAATACTTTCTGTGGATTTTTGATGTCTTAATGCGATTTTATTTATGGTAGGGCAAAATTTCTAATACACGATTAGAAATGCACTGATGTGTATTAACATTGTAATTACACATTTATGTGTTATTTATGTGGTATTGCTCAACATGATGGATAAGGTAATGCAATATGGCATTGGTTTCAGATAATAAGATTTTTCTTCCGTGGATATGCAATTTAATAGACGGGAGAAGATTGGTCAAATGTGTAAAATAATATTAGACAGAAGTTGTTGTTTTTTTTTGGTTTGTTTGTTTTTTTTTGTTTGTTTTTTAAGCAAGTAGCATATTAGCATTAACGTTTTCCTCCTCCGAGATTACTGATACAGTTTTATGTTGTCTTATTTATTTGGACCAGTTCCGTTTATTAATTGGTTATAATAATTAATATCTTATCCCTGTTCTCAGATAGTACCATTTAAAGATCCAGCGTTTTGTAAAATAAGTGGTATATTATTTTAATAATAGTTTATTTTTATATATTTAGTTTTAATTAAAAAAAATATTGTGCTCTCTTATTTAATTTTTTTAAATTCATTATTTCTAAATTTAAAGCTCTGTGGTCCTGGTCTGTTTGGATGAAGGCTCAGCTGTCCCTATGCAACTTCAGTGACAGAAAAAAACCTGTTTACACCATTTTTATCTAATAAGATTTGTCACAGTAAAATTGAAATTTTTTTATTTTTTCTTATTTATGATTTTATATATATATATATATATATATATATATATATATATATATATATATATATATATATATGTGTGTGTGTGTGTGTGTGTGTGTGTGTGTGTGTGTGTGTGTGTGTGTAATTTTTTTTTTTTTTTTCAATCAATTTGGAATGCCCAATTCCCAGTGTGCTTTTAAGTCCTCGTGGTGGCTAGTGATTCGCCTCAATCCGGGTGGCGGAGGACGAATGCCAGTTGCCTCCGCGTCTGAGACCATCAACGCGCGCATCTTATCACGTGGCTTGTTGAGCGCGTTGCCACGGAGACAGCGCGTGTGGAGACTTCACAACATCCACCGCGGCACACACGCTCAACTCACCACGCGCCACACCAAGAACGAACCACATTATAGCGACCACAAGGAGGTTACCCCATGTGACTCTACCCTCCCTACCAACCGGGCCAGTTTGGTTGCTTAGGAGACCTGGCTGGAGTCACTCAGCACACCCTGGGATTCGAACTAGCAAACTAGCGAACTCCAGGGGTGATAATCTTTACTCACTGAGCTGCTTATGTCTTGTGGCAATACTTTTGAAACAGCGAGTATTTTGTCGTTTACAAATTGACCCCTATTCACTTCCATTTGAAGTGTCTCACTGTAACCCATTTGTTTAGTTTTTTTTAAGAAAAGAAGGGACAAGTCGAAATTCATTTTCATGGCAGTCAGCATTATGCCACAATGCTGTTGATTGAGCTGACCTTGTACCTGGAATATTACTCCAATTAAGGTGGGACATACTGTAGCCCACATCGAGGTGTGCTCCAGCCACAGTGCAGCCTCTCTTGTGATTGAAATAACTGTATTTGAGTGACCTTTATTTCTGACTCTCTGTGTTTTGTTAATTTTTCCCTGTTCACCAATGCTATTGTCTTGAGAGAATCAGTTCCCAAGACAACGCCTGTCTGTGGTCAGTGGCGAGCCCCTCCTTTGGCCGAACCGCAGCACAAATGTCAAGTTTCTTGGTGTGTAAATGCAAATGGTCAACCAAACACTACCGGCCACTAGGTTTTTGAAATCATTGTTTTGCTGAACATCTGCTTCACATTATTGCCATGATTGGCCAAGACAGGAAAAAGGAATCTTATTCATAGGTCTATTGTTTGAAACTGCTTATAATCAACAGACCTGTTGCAGTTGTCATTTGAAAGCATAAGCCTGCATAACAAATCAAGAATGCTCAAAAATCAATGGGAAACTCTGATGAAATCAAAATAAGTCATTGGCATTTTTTCTAATTTTAGTTTTCTGCAGGTGAGGTGTGGAGTCGTTTCAGTGCCACAGTATCATTTTGGAGTGCCCCTTTGGAAACCATGACCATTAATTTGACAGTAGTACGACTTTTATCCAGAGCTTCTTTATTTTTCTGTACAAAGGGTCTGAAAGGCTGCAGTGTAAATTTTATCACAGTTACATGATTGTGTCTGTATTTGACATACAGATGTTATTGCCATCAGCCATGTGCACCCATCATTTTCTCTAAGGACATACATATCTTCTTGCAAGCACTATGGACCATAACTCAAAGTGTCTGAACGCCAAAGTAATGATTCCATTGAAACTTTGTTCCAGTAACAAGAAGATGCAATGACCATCTTGTCTTTAAGAATTTTATGTGTTTGTCATTTAATTTATGATAATCAAGCAGTTCAGAATGATCTAAACAGCATCTCTTATCATAGCCCAGAAGACAAATAGTTCCTAGCTTAACCTCTCAAGAGGCCATTGAACATTCCCTAGGCTTTCAACAGCCATGTTCCAATCATGTTCACTTCTCCAACTACATTAGCGAATGAGGCAGTGAGTGTAAGGAGGATATTTGAATTCTGCTAATTTACTGCCACAAATTCCAACATCTCCTTTTGTGTTCCACAGAGGAAAGAAAGTTAAGCAGGTTTGGAAAATGAAAACTGAAAAATATGAAATTTCTCTCATCATATACTCACCCTTATGCCATCCCATTTGTGTACTGTATGACTTTCTTTCAGCTGCTGAACTCAAAAGAAGATTTTTAGAAGAATTTCTCAGCTCTTTAGGTCCATACAATGCAAGTGAATGGGTGCCAAAATTATGACGCTCCAAAAATGACATAAATCAGCATAAAAGTAATCTATACGACTCCAGTGGTTAAATCAATATCTTCACAAGCTATTTGATAGGAGTGGGTGAGAAATCAGATCACTTTTACATTCTTCTTCTTGTGTTTTTGGTGATTCACATTCTTCATGCATACCGCCCACTAATGGGCAGGGAGAAGAATTTCCAAAAAGGATTTAAATATTGATCTGTTTCTCACCTACACCTATCATATAACTTCTGAAAATCTGGATTAAACACTGGAGTTGTATGGATTACTTTTATGATGCCTTTAAGTGCTTTTTGGAGTTTCTAAATTATAGCATCCATTCGCTTGCATTGTGAGGACCTACAGAGCTGAAATATTCTACTAAAAATCATAATTTGTGTTCTGCACAAGAAAGAAAGTCATACACATCTGGGATGGCATGAGGGTGAGTAAATGATGAGGGATTTTTCATTTTTGGGTGAACTATCCCTTTAAACTCTGCTTTATATATATTTATAAATCAGTTTGATTTCAAATGAAGTATTTTTGTTTCCTGCCAGAGAAAGGAGCCGTTTCTAGATCCAGATATCCTAACTGGGATGTTTTTTATTACTGTTATAATTTTTGAAGGGTGTCATGCTATAAATAATAGCTAAACTAATCTATAAAAGAAAAAGAACAGCATTCATTTCTGTAATGTTTGACAGCTTCCACCACACCTTTTAAGGTAGTAGTAATTAATGCTGTTAGTTAATGTGAATTGTGCAAATGTATGGACATCAAAAGCACAGCATAAGGCCTCATATCAGCTCTAACATATGTCTTTCTGTCTGTGCTTCCTTAAATCTCCCCTCTCTCTTTTTTTCATAATGAATTATTTACCTTCCCCCCACCTCCAAATCTCCTTCCAACACCCCTCAGATGTGCCTGGGAGCCTTGCTGAGAAGCATTGATGTCCACACCCTTTGTGTGGATTCTGATTGTGCAAGATAAGGCTAGCCATTGTTACATGGATTTACTGTCATTAACATCTGTTGGGTTAAATAGTTGAGAGCTAAGGTATATGTTCAAAACAGGAAGGGTATTCCCCCAAGTTCATTTTCGATAAATACTTGCTCAAGTACTCAAACGACTGGTACAGCTGAAATACAGCTTTTGCTTTTCTTTTTTTTTTTTTTGATAGAACTAGTAAAGATCTGTTCACAAAGTGGTATTGTAAAGGAGACAGTCCAGTGCTAGAGCTAGAGTTAAAACCACCTTCAAATTGACGCCTCTATGAGCATACATTCCATCCTTCCATTCCCCTGTGTGCTGCAGTGCAATTGGAACCAGCTGCTGGTACTCTTTACACTGAGCAGCAGCAGCAGTAGAACATCTACATTGCCATGGTTATGGATCCATGCTTGCAATTCTGGGAAGGGCTGGGTTCCGGGTCACTAAAGACAAGGGCTAAGTTCGGAATAGTATACAAGCATTCTGCTCTTACTATTTCATATATAGTAGTCTATAATATGTTATTTTCGCTATGCATAGAATATCCTGATGACTACAGTAGCCTACTATATTTTCATACTATATAGCATAGGCTATGTGCACACTTCTCTTACTATTTCTGCTGTAGTAAGAGTAGTATTGCAGTGTGCTATTCCAAACATAGGCTATTTTCAGAATAGCATACTAAATCACTGCTTTTTACAATTGCATATTTAGAAGTATATAGAATGTTAGAGTACCCGGATGACCTACTACATTTGCATACCACATAGCATACTTGCATACTACTCTTATTATTTCTGCCGTAGTAAGAATGGTATGTTAGGTTGCTATTCCGAACATAGCCTGTTTGAAATTGCATACTACCATTCTACACTCACTATTGTATATATATATATAGTGGTATATAGTATGTTATTTTCTATATGCATAAAATACCAGATGACCTATCTGCATACTACTGTATTTAGCATACTACTCTTACTATTTCCACCATATACAGATACAACTGAAGAAATAGTAAGAGTAGTATGGTAGTATGCTATTTTGCACATTGCCTATGTTCGGAATAGCTTACTACAATAGTGTTATTTTCTGTATGGATATAATATCCAGATGACCTACTATATTTGCATGCTACATAGCATAATAGAAAACTACTTTTACTGTTTCCACTGTATATACAGCATAAATAGTAAGAGTAGTAATAGAGCAGCTATTCTGAACAGACTATGTTTGGAAAAATATACTATTATAGTACTCTTACTATTGCATATGAGAGTATATACTGTATATATATATATATAATACGCTCCTCTGTATATATGCAGTATATACTCATCAAGCTAAATAATCTGATGTTTCTTGGAATCAGTTCTTAACATCTAGCATTAATGAAGATATATAGCAGTATAACGTAACGCTTTGAAAAACCTTGGCCCCAAAAGGCATGTACCTTACATACTTTTAATATACATATATGCTCTTTATTATGCATGTACGGATCACCATTTCAGCCAGTTCACAGGTGTAAGGCCAGCACATTACACTTTAGCCCACCTAGCTCTATTCCATATGTAAGGAGTCTATCGAAAGAAATAACTTTATTAAAAGCAATGAAGAATTCATCAGATGCTAAATATACTGTAAGATAAGGATGAGAGGAGAGAGGTTATCATACTTAAATTATTAATGTCACTGGCATGATAATAGTCTAATAGATTAAATGAATCAGGACTGATCACTCTTCAGCAATAGGCTTATTCCTTTTAAGACATTTTTAGATTATGAAATATGTTGAGATTAAATGATTTATCTTTAAATCGCTTTTGTTTGCACACTATCTTATTTTATTAACAGTCTCTGCTGAATGAACCAAAGATGATACAGAAATAAGATGGTCCTCTGTCCTCTTGGGCTGCACAGCTACACCATTTAATTATTGATTTATTTCCATAGCCTTAGGAAGTATAAGTTGAGTACTCTAAACCATATTTACCATGGGGCAAAGTCTACATTTATTATGCCACTGATAACACTACAAAGACATTGGGATGTGCAGAAAACCATAACTTGGAACTGGGAATTACCTGAAACATGCTAAATCATGTTGCTTGTATATGCATTCTTGAGTTATGTGAATACATCTTATGCAGTTTCCCACAAACAGACTGTTTCTCTTACCAACATATTATGGGCATATTATTATAGAATCAGCTTCACAGAATAAACTCTTTTTATTGTATTATAGGAACTCATCAGCTAATCATTTCTCACACAGCACTGAATTTATTACTTTTATTTTGTTAATTTCTACTGTCATTTATAGGGTCAACTGGCATTGTAATTTCCTATCTGGATGAACTAAATGATTTTTGTACTCTTGGCTTCTTACTCTTAAATTTACATTCATCTAAACAATATTATTCTGTGATCATTTACTCACCTGTATGTCTTTTATCTTTTGTGGAACACAAGAGGAATTATTTATAGCAGAAAACTGTTCTTTGACTTTTCCATACAATGAACATGATTTTGGTTTTCAAAGACTTCAATTTTAGTCTGATCCTCACACACAGCTATCATTTGGCTTCAGAATACTTGGAATATAGTGCTTTCATTGTATGGGCTACTTTAATGAGCTTTAATGAGCAGGACCACATAGCCCAAATCAATCAAGTCAGGTCTCATCCTATTTATTGTGAAATTCACTTTTTGGAAATTATTTGAGACTGATCACACAACATAAAAACAGTACTCTCAAACAAAAGATTTGGTGAATTCCACATCACCATAGGAATACTTTTATTTGCTGTTTACACCAAAATGTGTCACACCACTGTGCTCAACTACATCAGAGAAGGCATATTATCAGGATAATGCTTTCTTTATTGTGAAAACAAAGTGAAAATAAATAACACTAAAAGTAACTGTCCAAATTCAGCTGAGGTCATTGTACAGCTGAAACCCCGGGGTCAGTCTTCTGGGAACAGTTAGGCATTTGAGACCATAAGAAAGCAAAATAGCTTCATTACAGTGATGAATCACAGACTGGCCTGTCTGGCCTGTGTTACACAGGGGCTGAACTCAATATGTCTGTTTCAGCTGAATCAAGAGAGCTGTGAAGATACGCAGGAAGTGACCCTGTTTTTCTCATCCCAATCTCATACCCTTTTGCACTGGGACCAATATTTCCTTATTAAATTGTGCTACTTTTAAAAGAGGCTGATCATTTTGACTACCATAAGAGTAAATGTTAGGTTACTCACAGTTTAACTGAGACCTAACATGGCTCATTTCATTGCACATCAAACACAGCCAGAGCGAAGAAAGATTTATAATTACATTTGCAGTGCCATCATGTGGTGAAAACCTGTAACTACTACTATCATTTGAACAACAGACCTTCAGATATTTATGTTGAGAAAAAGAGTCTGTAGAACGTAAATACATGACTAAGATGAATTTGGTAGCATTGCTCAGGCTAAAGCAAGACTGAATCTGACCTTTGGCCCAATTTATTTTTTGGTCAACTATTTTCGGACTGTTTCCACAGCTTAGTTTTAGACACTAAAATAGATAATCCTCTGACACAGCACATTAAAGCACCTTATGTTTATAACAAAATCATTGCATAGCTGCAGTAAATTCTTATTTTAATTGTTTTGTAACTAAAACAGCTAAATAACTGTGGTGACAGCATACATCCTTCAGAATTGTTCAAATTCAAAATTATTTAACTAGTCTTTGTTATATTAATCCTTGTAAATAACATGAACAGTATGTTGGTACATAACTAAAGAGCATAAATTATTATATTCTAATAGGTATTTGATACCATCTTGGTTGGCTCGCTGATTTGGGGAGGATTTGGAAACTGAATACTGATACTTTCCTCTGGTCACTAAAATTACATCTTTAATCTGGAGGCCATTCAACTTGAAAGCTCCGCCAGTCGTCGTACCACTGCTGCTGCTACTCTTCTGTAAGCCTCAGCCTGCAAAGAAGAGAAGTAAACATAAATAAATGATATATTCAATATTGAAAAAAAAATTTAGAAAATAATTTATTTCTATAAATCCGCTGTTACTTGTAATAATCTGAAAAGCAGCACACTGTTAAACATTTTATTAGTTTAACATTTTGGAATTATGGCATAGTAGGAAGCACATCACAGTAATACAAAGATAAATGTTAACATGATTGTTCAGATATAAAAACAATTTGACAAATTAGAAAGTCTCAATGAGAATTTACAGTAAAACATTTAAGTGATAAAATGTAAAGTTAAAGAGAAATCCTACACTACTTCTAAAAGACTAGTTATGAATGAAAGCAGGGATATTGAAATAAAGGCTTCATACTTTGCAATACTATTTAATCTAACATTTATAACTATGTGTACATGGCCATTTATGTAGTTATCAACAAATAAATTAAGAAAATGAGACAATCATCTATCCTTATTAATATCCTGAGTATAAGCTTTTATCATTTATAATACCTACCATGGAAAAAATGTAAGAAAGGCAGGACAGAGGGGTACGCATTAATGACTTACTTCTGGGCTATCTGGGGAAGACACAACCACAGGCTGTCCCTTGTCCGATGTCTCTCTAATAGTGAGATGAAGAGGAATGTCCCCTGCAGTGAGAACAGAGAAACATAGAGATCTTACAGGTTGGCAAATTCACTTGAATCGAATATAAGTAGATACAATTCAACTTTGATGTACCATTTCACAAAACTTTTTCATTTCAAGTCAAATGCAATACAATACTACAACAATCTGTAACAAAGTGACTCCTCTCTGAATAACTGTTTAAGCATGGCATTACCAAGCATCTCAACGCCAAGGGTATGAGCCAGCTCTTTAGCCCCATCTGAGCCAAAAATGTGTGTTTGGTGATTGCACTTGGGGCACTGGAAAACACTCATGTTTTGAACCAGGCCCAGCACCTAAAAGAACAAAACATATTCTTTCAGTCGGGCAGGGTGTCAACCCTCCACTGAATCTCCACTACAGAGAAAGGTAAGTAAAATCACTGAAATAGATCTGGTGATATGAGCAATGTCAACAAATCAACACAGAAAAAATACTTACAGGAACGTTAACCTTTCGGAACATCTCAGCACCTCTGCGTGCATCTAGCAAGGCAATGTCTTGAGGAGTGGACACTATTACTGCACCTTAAAAGAAAAAAGCCATCATCTTGTAATAAATTTAAAATTTTGATTAGGCTGAAAGATTTTAGTCTGATTAGGCTGAAAGAACTACTTGCATTATAATCAGAATATTATAATTTACAACGTACTTGCATTATGTTTATGAGCAATCAAAAGCAATCCTAACCTAACAAGCACACCTTTAACATAAAATATCAACTAGGATTTAGCTATTAATATTCTGAAATGCCTTAAAGGAATAGTTCCTTACAATACAATACAATATAAGTGAATGGGTGCCAAAATTCTGAAGCTCCAAAAATCACATACATTAGCATAAAAGTAATCCAAGTGACTCCAGTGGTTAAATCAATGTATTAAGAAGCGATATGATAGGTGTGGGTGTGAAGCAGATCAATATTTAAGTCTTTTTGATTATATAAATTATCCTGCCTGCTCAGTCAATCTCCACCTTCACATTTTTCTTCTTGTGTTTTTGGTGATTCACATTTTTCATGCATATTGCCCCCTAATGGGCAGGGAGAAGAATTTCTAACAAAAAAAGGACTTAAATATTGATCTATTTCTCACCCACACCTATCCTATTTTTTCTAAAGATATGGATTTAACAACTGGAGTCTTCTGGATTACTTTTATGATGCCTTTATGTGCTTTTTGGAGCATCAAAATTTCAGCACCCATTCACTTGCATTGTATGGACCTACAAAGCTGAGATATTCTTCTAAAAATCATAATTTATGTTCTGCAGAAGAAAGTCATACACATCTGGGATGGCATGAGGGTGAGTAAATGATTAGACAATTTTAATTTTTAGGTGAACTATCCCTTTAAATTGTTATTGTAACCAACTGTCTCCTACTAAATTCATGAAATGACATTGAGGTCTTGTGAATCTGGATGCAAAAACAATTGGGGAGGCCAAGCATATGACAGGGATCCTGTTAGGAGAGATTTAGCTGTAAAAAAAAAAAAAAAAAAAAAATCATTACACTGTGCAGATCCATTGCACTGACCTAATTTTTGGCGGACTTTTTGTACGATTTTTAAAGTTTTTTTTCTTCTCCGAATTGTAAACGGTGTATCGCTATAATGCAACACAGACTGCATTAAACGCTGCTACTGAAAGGAACGTGACAGGCCATAAATAATCATATTAGTTATTGTTTATTTACCTGCTATTGGTATATTTTGAGTGATAGACAGTTGGACATCTCCAGTTCCTGGTGGCATATCAATCACAAGGTAATCCAGATGCCCCCAATCTACCTACATGGAAAAAGTCCTTACAGTAGTGAATGTAGCAGCAATGCTAATTTAATTTAGCTATATTGCAGAAATGTAACCATTTTGCATGAAAAGAGGGTAGAGAACAATTCCCGTGCTATAATTGAAGATATGCCATGAAAGACATTAGGACTATTTGTGCATGATGAAGACAATAGAAAAAGTATACAGTATCTGACCGAATCCTATTAATAACAACAATTTCTAAATCCAATTACACATTCTTATACCACACCTGTCTAAGGAGTTTTTCAATAGCTGACATCACCATCAGACCCCTCCACACAATAGGTGCAACCTCTTCAACCAGAAAGCCCATTGACATACTGCAGAGTACAGCACAAACAGAAAGTCAGAGGATTTAATGACTAAATTCTATACTATTCAACTATTACTCAATCATGTACTTACCAAGGGATTCCAAAATTCACAAGTGGTCTCATTAGGTTATCTGAAAACATGGGATCAGACATGAATGGCAGACTAGTTTTCTTATTGGGAAAGATATATTATTGTTTATTTATTTATTTATTTTATCCCATCCCCAATTTGGAATGCCCAATTCCCAACGCGCTCTAGGTCCTCATGGTGGCGTAGTGACTCGCCCCAATCCGGGTGGCAGAGGATGAATCTCAGTTGCCTCCGCGTCTGAGACATCAATCCGTGCATCTTATCACGTGGCTTGTTGAGCATGTTACCACGGAGACATAGCGCATGTAGAGGCTTCACGCTATTCTCCGCAGCATCCACGCACAACTCACCATGCGCCCCACCGAGAGCGAGAACCACATTATAGCGACCATGAGGAGGTTACCCCATGTGACTCTACCCTCCCTAGCAACCGGCCAATTTGGTTGCTAAGGAGACCTGGCAGGAGTCACTCAGCACGCCCTGGATTCGAACTTTACTCGCTGAGCTACCCAGGCCCTCATATTATTGTATATCAAGCAAATATAGATTAGTCACAACACTCAAACACTCACTGTCTGTTAGTTCAGGGTTTCCTTTAAGATTCATTAACTTTGGAACTGAGGGGCCATATACATCAGCATCTAGAAGACCCACCGATTTGCTCTATTGAAGCGGTAAGAATAGCAAGAAAGAAAGCATGGATTTAATTGAAGGCAAATCTGCTAGGAAGAACTGCATGAATTTCTTGGCTTTGATGTAGTGGTTAAGACAAGGTTAACTGTGTGTTACCTGATCATTAGCCATAAGTCCAAGAGCAAGATTCACTGTGAAGACAATCAGTGAGTGTAACACAGAAATACTGGCAGTTGACTAAAGCATAAAACACTCACATTGGAGATTACTGTGCCATGAAAAACACAACAGACCTGCTGTTGTGGACTTTCCCACCCCTCCCTTCCCTGATGCAACAACAATGACCTCTTTGACTCCAGCTATGGGCTTCTGTTTTGGCAAACCCCTTGCCATTTGCTGCCTCTGCCTCTCCTGTAGGGCTCTTTCACCAGCACCTGAAGTCTAAACAGAAGAAAGTGGATGGGTTATCACTTAAACTACGATCTGAACTCCACCAATGAAGTGCAAATAAGCATTACCACAAGAGTTTTAGGAAAATATGTCAGTCAGTAAATGACAGTCTGATGTCATTTAGATCTATGAATCGCCCAGAACACAGAACGTTCCCCTAACATTAGCATTTGATTTCCGTTTGGGAACCAATTCCTAACGTTAGGAAAGTCCTTTTTTTTTTTTTTTTTTTTGTAACCAGAAACTAAAGTTCCCATGACGTTCTGGTAACCAAAACTGTTGGTTGGGTCATTGCGAAATTGTTAAAATCATTAAGCCTTGTTCACACACAACATTGTGATACTCATGGCACTGTAAAAAGACACATGAGTACATTAGTTTTATATACATACATCTGTAAACACTACTTAGTATTTCTGTTATTTACTTACCTTAAATCGGATTTCATTTCTATTGTGTTGTGACGGAAAATGTCTGCTATGCTCTAAGGGTGTGCCTATATTTTTTGAAGCAAGTTTATACATTTTCGAAAATGTTCTGTAGGTGTCGTATAATTTAACCATCTTTTAAAGCTTACAGAGAAGAGGTCACGGGCTATGTCATGAGAAAACCGCGCAGATACAATGTTATGGTTTCCATGTGACAGTGGTTTGTGTCGGTTAAGTGCTCTATTGCCGTCGTGAACTAATATTTCTCTAAGTAATACATTCAAATCAACAAGTACAGTGCCGTTTTTTGACCAGCAACGCGGTGTTTACATAAATGCATGCCAGTCGTGTCGCGCTGTCGCCTACTGATGACGTACAATGTTTAGATTCACAAGCGGAAACGGAATTGTCGTGAAGTTCCATAGTCCATTTCCAAAGACTGATAACAAATGAATTCGTGATTTATTTCTTCCTGCACATCAATTCCACGTGTATTATTTATATGGTCTCTTAAATAATTCCATGACAGAGTGTACTGTCAGCATTGTACCGTTTATTTCGTGACAATGGCCGAGAGAACAGAGAACAGCATTAGAGCACGAGTGATTCTCCAGCAGTGTCTACACGCACGACTCCAAGTTAAACCTCCAGATGCAGAGAGTGAAGCTGAATGGGTTGAGGTATCGAGAAAAAAAAAATAGACATGATTCATTATTAATCCAGTTCTAGTTTTTTTTTTAATGTGGCTGCGGCATCTGACATTCAGCACATGTATTTCTGATTATCCAGATTAACAGGGGAATGGTTATATACATCTGCTTCTACAAAGGTGCCACTGAAGATATCATCCCCAAAATGGGTATGCCATCGATGTGATAGCATATTTGCAAAACAAACATACTGCACATAGCATGCTGCATAGAGCTTTATTCATACATGTTCTCTCTCTCTCTCTCTCTCTCTCTCTCTCTCTCTCTCTCTCTCTCTCAGCGAACACACTGTTAAATATGAAGCTTTGTGAGACAGCTTCAGGAAAGTATACCTCAGTCCTTGAATTACCTGGAAGTGTTCTTATTGTACCTCAAGCCACACTTGGAGGAAAACCGAAGGGAAAGGGGATGCAGTACCATGGCAACATTGGTAGAGATGAAGGGCGGATGCTGTATGACAGCTTTGTGTCTCAGTGTCAAAAGGAACTCTCAGCTTGCAAGAACCGTGAAACTGTAACAGAGGTCAAACATGGAACTTATGGGAACAGACAAGTCCTGAAGCTGGATACTAATGGACCCTATACCCATCTAATGGAGTTTTAAGTGCACAATTAGTTTTTTTGTTTTGCTTTTGTTTTGCTTTTTTCATATTTGATTGAATCTTCTTAACAGCATTGATCAATAGTACTTTACTTTTTATGGTTTGTTAAAAGGCTTTGGCATTATGGACTATTATAAAACTATTAGTGCACATTTATAGTTCCACTCCTGATTACAATAAATGTAAGGCATAAGCTTGGAAGTGTGTCTGTGGTTTTATACTATCTTGATGAGTTTCCTGTGTTGTGATTCTCTTGCAGTTTGACCTGCACATTGTTCAATGTGTTAATTACATGTCTGACTTTGCTTATAATGCTGGAAAATTTAATTATTTAGGTCTGTTGATGATTAGAAGTATTTTTCAGCTCTGTAGGTTCATACAATGCAAGTGAATGGGTGTCAAAATTTTGAAGCTCCAAAAATCACATAAATCAACATAAAAGTAGTCCATATAACCAATCCAAGATGGTTCTGTTTTCATTTTTGGAAGCTTACCAAATGTTCTACAATGTACAATTATAATTTTTTTTGTTACTGTACTTTCCAGTTATACAATAAATCTAAAGACAGGGCCGATATGTTATAAAGCAAATTAAAATATAAAAGAGTCATTTGTTTGCAAAGAATAACTCTCTTGTCACCCCAGCAAACACCGAACGTTAACATATGGTTCACGTTCTAAGAACTTGGGTTCTATGTTTCCATAACCATCAACTAACCTTCACATAATGTTGCAGGGAGGTTTTTGTGTGACAACCTTAAAAGAATGTATACAGAATGTTCTCTAATGGTTATTATACTTTTTTTTTTTTTTTTTTTTTTTTTTGTATAACCATCAACTAACCTTCACAGAGCGTTGCAGGGAGGTTTCTCTAATGGTTCTTTTTAGGTTTATTCGTAACCATAAACTATCCTTCACACAACGTTGCAGTGGTTTTGTGAGACAACCAAAAAATAAGTTGTATAGAACATTCTCTAATAGTTTTTTTTATTTTTTTATATGTGTTTCATTATTTTTCAATGTCTTATATTTGATCATTTTTCATAAATGTTGCAGAGAGGTTAGACAGTGACTGACAATAAGTGGAGTACATCATTTGATTAAATGTAGAAACATAGGTTCACAGTGTAGGCCTATGCTATTCATTTCACATGTTGGAAGTTATTAACCTCTATAAGTATTTTATTTAAATTAAAACGTTTTGTTAGTTGAAGTAGTATTTAATGCACCAACATGAAGGATATATTTGATATAAAACATATATGTTCTTATACGTATTCTTAGCGAACCCTCACTGATCTCTGTCGACGTGTATTTACGTCCGTTACACAAATATAGGTCATATTTTTCATTAAAACTCCTTTTTACCTGCTCATCTGCTTGCAATTTGACCTGTGAGTGCCGCATGTCGAAATGACTGTTAACTGAGTGTGTGTCCCTCTCCTGACCAATAGGTGGCAGTGAAGTGCAGACATTCCCAAAACCACAAACCAACAATCCAAAACAGTTTATGGAGATACAAGCATGAACAGAGCAACGTTGAGAGCCTTGCAATAATTTCAAACAAAGGAGCCACATGATTTCGCATTGAGCATCATGTCAGTACAATCAGACCGCAAGATTTTATGTCCTATAAGGATGAACGTTTTATGAATGTAATTCTGTGACTCAAGTCATTGCTTTAATAGTGGATTTGCCTTGAGGTTTAATAAATGACTCACTGTTTTCATCAAGAAACCTGCAAATGGAAGACAGACGGAAGGAGCATCACATACAAAGACAAGACATATCAGCTGTAAGACATCGAAAACCATGCAAGGTAAACGAATGGGGTGAGAGCGTCCTACAGGTCAAACCTGAGCAACCCCCATCTGGAGTCTCTTCTAAACCCATCACATATGATCATATCAACAGACTAACTTTTAATGGAGCAAATAAAAAGCTTCTCAAGCGAGTAGGACACCTTAATTCTCCCTCCCGAGATGACTATGTGCCAGTTTACACTTTGGTCCTGGTGGTTTTGTTTTCTGTATGTACACGCTTTTACAAGATCACTGAGCCTCCCCATGTTTGGTGAGTATTTGAACTGTATAGTACCAGGCTTCAATACATGAACATGGTTACAATCAATGCACAATCAATAAACATTATGGTCCATTTGCAGTTGGGATGAGACTCATTTTGGGAAAATGGGCAGCTATTACATTAATCGCACCTTCTTCTTTGATGTCCATCCACCCCTTGGAAAGGTATAGATTTCAAATTCAATGCAATACAGTGAGCCGTGCTCGCTGCACTAAAATCTGGATTACTTTGTCAATTTTTGTGTAGTTGGTGTCTTTGTGTCTGACTAATAAAGATAGGTATGCACTCCTTTATTATTTCAGATGCTTATTGGTCTTGCTGGATACTTGACTGGCTATGATGGCACCTTTCCCTTCATAAAACCAGGGGACAAATATGAGCAGCACAACTACTGGGGGATGAGAGGGGTAAGCCATTATCACAATTATTTTAATGCAGATCTCTGCAGTTTTTTTTCGCTATTAAAGCGTCAGTTTTACTACTGCTTATTCGTAGGGTTAGGGATTTGAACAAACTGCTAACCATAATTATTAAACTTCAGCATGTTACTCCACCAGCACTGTTTGTACTCCAGACATTAATGATTCGTCAAATCATGCAAATTGTTCAGTAGAGGTGAGCTATTACTGACTCCTATCTGAGCATTCAGACTTATTTTCACTCAGCAGAACAATTAAATAAGCGAAATAATCAGAAATTGACTTTAAAAGGGGGACCCAAGCCATATCTAGGGACCAGAATGTCATAGATATTTTGGGGCGGGCTCCCTTGACTTGGGCTAGTAAGCAAGCAACCTGAACATCCAAGTAATTGCATAACAACTAGAGGTAGACCGATATAGAGAATATTGGTTTTATCGATTAATCTGGGCCAGTAGTTGCTTTTTCAATCTATCGGTAATCGAATAAAATCTATGCTGATAGCTGCAGATAGTTTATTATTATTATTCCTTCGTGTTCCTCTGTGGCCGGTGAAGGATCAAAATGTTCTAACTGCCGAATCCTCCTGCACTGGCCACAGAGGAACACAAAGGAATAATTTTCAGTTTTGGGTGAACTACCCCTTTAACGGAAGTGAGGTCATGCAAAGAAAAATTCGACTGAATGGAAATGTGTCCCGTCAGGACATACGTACATTGTATCTCCATCTTCATATCTTGTGAATAACCATAAACCTTATTCCTCATTAAACCTCATCTGATGAAATATATAGGCTATAAAAAGTTTAATTAAGTTAATACTTAATATATAGAGCACTGTAACGGGGACAAGTCTCCGTCATTTTAAAACAAGAGTCCCCGGTGTGTTTCAGGCTTGTCTATGATTAAAAGTCCAGCTATATGCACAAAATCTTCATTTTCAGGGGCCAAGCACCAAAGGTGCATAGGCACCTTTTGTATCTGTTAGTGTTCTTATTTTCATTCTTCTGTTCTTGAAGTCTTTGGCAGCCCATAGAACTGTACATAGGAAAGTTATGAAATTTGGCACACTGATAGAGGACAGTCAATCAGTGTGAATTTATGAAACATGGCTATTTTTGCGTATAACATGAATAGTTTGGCCTAAAATCATGAGACTGGTCTCTTTAGATTCCTTGGGGGATAACAAGTTGAATGATACCCTGTTTTCTTATGTCGGCCATTTAGAATTTTGTTGTAAAATGCTGTAATTTACAAACACATTGGCGTACCATTATGAAACTTGGTATGCATCATCGGCACCATGCCCTGAGGGGACCTATAAAGTTTGGGGCCAGCATCACCTTGTAGTCAAAAGTTATAGTTAAATGTGTAAAAATGCTAATACCTTTTGATTAATTTGGCCTATTGTCCTGTGACTGCTCCCTTTCGAATCTTTGGGTCATGCCGAGTAGGATGATACCCAGTTTGCCATGGTCGGCCATACTTCCTGTCCACCATATGAATTTCATTGAAAACCTACTTTTGCCAAGTCCTCCTAGGCAGTACATCTGATTTGCACAAAATTTGCAGTTTATCATCTAGGGACACTCTTTGCAAAAAGTTATGAGTCTTTTTTTGATAGACCAAACCGTTCTTGAGAAATGCATCAACAAATTTCATGGCAATATGCCAAAATGTTTCTGAGGCTGTATCTGGGCATCACTTGTTGTACTGACATGAAACTTTGTGTGTGTGATTGTTACCACACCCTGACAACATCTTATAAACTTGGTGACAGTGCCACCTATTGGTCAAAAGTTAGAATAAATTGCATTGTAATATAAGCAATTCTACTTTTTTTTTTATGCCACTTTTCTTAAAATCATAATCATTGATGTCCAGTCATACTTTATTACTTGCCTTTGGTTTGCTTGGCCCCGTAATTGCTGCTTGCAGCTGTATTTTTGGGTTATTATTAGGATTTTGGTTGAACAATAAACTGCATTTGGGATTTTATTCATTTTGGACTCTTGTAGCCTCTATGTCTGTGCCCATTATAGTAAGAAAAGAATATAAAAAATATTTTAACATTCTATAAATCGATTTTTAGAACTATCGGCTGATTAATGGGTTATCGTCTTTTCCCCCCACTTTAGCTATTGACGACGGCAAAACCCACTGTCTATCAACCTCAAATAGCAACATCCTAAAAACCACTCAGAAGTCCTTAACAACCACATAGCAACACCCTTGTATCATGTTGGCAGCATTTGTCCATGTACATTTTTCAAGAAATTGCCATAGCTGTGCTTTGCTGATACATAATTTTTTTGTTTGAGCTCTAATGCCTGTGATTACTACTTTGTGTTCAGTTCTGTGCAGCTCTTGGTTCCTGTCTGCCTCCTTTTGCCTTCCTAATTGTTCTGGAGCTGTCACATTCTACACCAGCAGCGCTCATTGCAGCTTGCCTGCTTATCTTTGGTGAGTTTGGTAGCGATCATAAACTTTGAGGTGACTTGTATAATGATCCCTAAGGGCAATATGCCAGTCTGCCACCTAGTATACATGCCAGTGTTTGCAAAAATAACATTTTAAATATGATTTCTAAAGCAGCTGGTCTATTTTACAACAGACACTGGCTGCATCACTCTCTCTCAGTACATCCTTCTGGACCCCATTCTGATGTTTTTCATCATGGGCTCTGTCCTGAGCATGGTCAGATTCAATACACACAGACTCAGGTAGAGGAGGCTACAGCATCTCTGTTTTTCTGTGTTGTATGTGTACCTCATATATCAGGAATGCAGATTGTCATTGTATCATTCTTGTTTTTAGGCCTTTCAGCTTCTCTTGGTGGCTGTGGCTGCTTCTAACGGGGGTCTGCCTCTCTGGGTCTCTGGGGGTGAAGTTTGTGGGGCTGTTTGTCATACTCTTGGTGGGAATCAACACTGCATTGGATCTCTGGAGGTTACTTGGGGACCTCAGTTTGCCTCTGGTATAAATGAGGAACGATTCCCAGTTTTGAATAGTCTTAAACATACATTTATCTTTGCCTGTTGTGCATACAAATATTTTCTTGCTTTTCAGGTGGATTTTGGGAAGCACTTGATAGCTCGAGTTTTTGGGTTAATAATGCTTCCATTGTTCCTATATACTACAGTATTTGCTGTCCACTTTATAGTCTTAAACAGAAGGTATGTTTAACCTGGTGTTGTACTGATACTCTATTAATAAAGCAGGTTATGTCCAAGAATACAGGGGACTAATATACAATACAAATGCAATTTCCTTTTCCTCACACAGTGGTCCTGGAGATGGTTTCTTTAGTTCAGCTTTCCAGTCTCGCTTGATTGGAAACAATCTGCACAATGCCTCCATGCCAGAGTGTAAGTACAAATTAAATGTTTTTTCTCCTCTGGTTTTTTTTTATTATTTTGAAGATGTCATGTACTTTTTTTTATTTTTTTATCTATACCCTTGTCTTTGCATGCCTTCCTGCACACAGACCTGGCATATGGCTCTATTATAACAGTAAAGAATCTGCGAATAGCAGGAGGTTATCTGCACTCTCATCGGCACCTTTATCCAGAGGGGGTTGGAGCTCATCAGCAGCAGGTCAGTTTTTCATCTCATCTTACCCACCCCAAACAGCTAGACATCAGTAATGGTATTATCGCCAAGACTCTATGTTTAAAAATCCCCCTTCACCTTGGCTGCAATTATTATTTTGGTTGACAATTACTTACTAGACAAACATTGATGTTTGCTCAACAAAGCCTTGTCTTAAAGTTGAACCTCTATTTTAAAAAGATAAAGTTTGAAGTTTATAGATACACTAAAGACCCTAATAAGTTCTTTCTCAATCTGCTGTTGGTCAAACAAAGAGATAGTCCTGCCCCAAACTCATGCCATTGGTTGTGTAATGTTGTTGGGGTGGGTGTAAGTGGGTCTCTCTAAACAAACACGGGAATTTTCAAAGCACCAGAGAAAAAGAATGCTTACAGTTTTTGAGAAAATTAACCTATGTATGACTTACTTATAGTTGTTGCTCTATATTACGCTGGGATATGAGAAAGTATTTAAACACAGAAAAAGTTGCATACATCAGCTTAAATTATTTAAAGGGATAGTTCACCACAAAATTAAAATTCAGTTATTGTTTACTCACCTCTGTGTTGTTAACCCTATTTGGCTTTCTTTTTCTTAACACAAAGGGAGAAATTGCAACAAAAAAAATAAATTGTGCTTTGTGATGTCATACAATGGCAGTTTAAGGTGACCACCTCTTCAAGATTTTAAAAGCATGCAAAAGTATAATTCAGAAGTCTAATAAATTGTTCCACGAGCCTCATGATTGTTATGAAAGCATACGATGAAGTTTGGTGAGAAACAAACTGAAAAAGCAGCCCCCGCTCTCGAAATGGGGCGTTCAAGCGACAGCTTGTTTTGTTTATCTAAAACAGGTCCACCGCAGTGACAGAAACAACAGAACACAACACAGCTTCATACAAACCAGACAATTAAACTTACTAAATATGTCTATTACTAAATATGAGTTTGTAGTTAGAGAATAGATGCATTCCTATGCCCAGACTCATAAAGATTCATATAAATAATGCATAATAATTAAAATATTTATAAATATATTTCTTAATGGCTATAATAAATATATAATATGGATTGAAATTCAGCTTGAAATAAATTGCACTATTGTGGCAGATGAATAAAGCATTTATTAGACAACACAAAAAGTGGCTTAAGAACTCAGTATATTGTTTGATTTATTCTTATATCATTAAACAAGCCTACAGTTGACCGCAATCTATTCTGCATTGAGTTTGTCAATATGTGTCCAGTTCTCACAGGACGCATGCATTTTACGGATGCCGTGTCAAGTTAAAAGTAATGGAAACTTCGCATCTCAAGATTTCTGTATGCTGTTGTGCTTCGCCCATCTGTTGTGCTTCATCCTCAGTGTAGATCTTAAGTCTATGGAGTCTATGGAAGAAAAATAAATTCAAGGAATTTAGATATTTGAGTTATGAGCCCAAAACTTGACATTTCAAGTAATGTTTAATTAAGACAACTTGATTTTTCCAGTAATTACAACATTAGGGTTTTCAGTGTTGATAGAAAGAGCGAGAGAGAGGTTAAAGCAGATTAAAGGCCTTGTTTACTTTTGATTTTTTTTTTTTAGCCCATTGAAATTTCTGTTAATATGTTTAATGAGATTTTGGGGATTTTTGATAACCTGCTGTGCAAAAACTGTAATTCTGATCAGCAACTGGAGTCAGAAACACCTGATAGTCTGTGCCAAGTTTGGTTGATGTAGCTTGAAAGCTCTAGGAAGAGTTGGAGTCAGAAATTTTGGTCTTGGTTTAGGGATTTTGAAAAAAAAAAAAACCTACACCAAATCTGTAGAATTCAAGCCAACATAATTATGCATGGAATTATGAACGTTTTTTTTTTATTTAGTACAGTACTTTGACTTATATTTGGTACTTTGGTAATATGTATTATATATAATCTTCTATTAAATAAAATAGGTGTTTTTTGCTCTGAATCTTTTAAAATGCTTAAAGTAAGTTGCTTTGGAAAAAAGCATCTACTAAATGACTAAATTCTAATGTAAATCTTAACCCGTATAGGTAACAGCCTATCTGCACAAAGATTATAACAACCTGTGGTTGGTCAAGAGACCTGACGATTCTGAGGGTGAGCAGAGATCCTTAAATATATTTGTAGTCATCTGTGTCTATAGCTACACTGCACACATGTTAATAATTCCTGTTCTCTTTTAAGATCACACAGGGTCCCCAGAGTTTGTCCGACATGGTGACATCATTAAACTGGAACACAAAGAGTAAGCATAATTTTTTATTATTGTTACTGTATTTTCTTTTTGTGTGTATGTGAGTGTGTGGTGTATTTTTTGTATTGTTTTTATTTTTTTGCGTTTCTATTCTTATCTGTTTTATGGTGAGATGTTGCTCATATTTATACTAAATAATTGTGGACTGTAACAAAAGTTTTTTTTAGATTCAAGAAGGGAGAGAATATTCTGATTTCTGTTATTCAGTGAACCAAGCATCAGTCTCAATTTTGTTTGCTTACTCAAAACAAACCATAAAGCAGTGTTGGGTAAAATACTAAAAAAAAAAAAAAGTTATTCATTACAAATGAATAATTACTACTCTAAATTTGTAATCAGATTACTGACTTTACTGATTGCTTCATTTAAAAAGTAATCACATTACTAATTACTTTTAAGTTATTTTCTAAAAAACATTTCTGTGAGAAGCTTTTTTTTTGCTAAACAAATGAAAAATGTCTATTTCCTCCTTATTGAGTCTTCAGGGTGCACACACCCTTTAGCTGTCACAGAACGCAAACAGATTTATAAATTAATGTGATTCATGTATAATATAATTTTAGAAATATGTGGAACCAAATAAAGTAATTAAAATCTGATTACAAGAATTTGACATGTAATCCACTACAATACATTTGTACTAAAAGTAATTAGATTACAGTAAATAATTACTTTGTAATTCAATCACACCCAACACTGCCCTTATGCAGATAACACATTTGTACAAACATCTGCGACTCTAAATGCCGTTTTGCTCAAAGTTTGTTTATATGTGAGCAGTTTAATGTCTTGGGATAAAGAAGAAGAATATACATCGAACACTGTGATAAATGTTATATCAAACAGTGCACACCTGATTCCTTTCATCAGAACTACCAGGAATCTTCACAGTCATCTACATGAGGCTCCACTAACCAAAAAACACCTGCAGGTCACGGGTTACGGCATTGTGAGTAACGCTGAACTTTCTCAAGAAATGTAATTCATGCATGCATACAAGGTTTTAGTGTTACTACAGAATAAGCGTTGAAGAAACATGGCCTGAACTCTACCGAAGAGCCAGTTGATCAGTAGGTGTTTATCTATTCAACAATAGTAAGCTTCTTCAATTCAGATTTTTTGATCAGGTTTTTATTGCAGTAATCATGCAATCAACTGATTTACCAGCAAAAATGATCTCTTAACTGACTTAGTCTTCAGCGAAATTATAAACGTTTAGAGGCAGTATCACCACAAATGTATAACTTAATCTTTTCAGAATGGGACCGGAGACGCTAATGACTTGTGGCAGGTGGAGTTGTGTGGAGGGAGGAAGGGAGATCCAGTGAAGGTGCTGCGGAGTAAAGTGCGCTTTCTCCATCGCTCTACAGGGTGCGTGCTCTGCTCCTCCGGAAAGACACTTCCCAAGTGGTGAGAGCCTGTGTTCAACAAAATTCACCAGTAAAATCTGATCTAATTAGAGGATACACTTTTTAAACTGCATTTTACTCTTTTACAGGGGATGGGAACAAGTTGAGGTTACATGTAGTCCATACGTCAAGGAGACCCCCAACTCACAGTGGAACATTGAGGATCACATCAACCCTAAATGTACACCCCAATAGCTATTTTATAAATATGATATTAGTCGTTTAGAATTTCTGAAAATGACCCATTAGGTGGATTTTTCGCTGAAGTGTTAAAGTGTGATGTTCTTTTGTGTAACTGCAGTGCCCAACATCAGTCTGTCAGTGCTTAAACCCACTTTCCTGGAGATTCTTTGGGACTCTCATATTGTTATGATAAGAGTAAGCTCCCTTAAAGGTGCACTCAGTAATTCTACCCATTTAATCCCTTTGATATATATATATATATATATTTTATTTTTTATTTTTTTTTTCACATTATTGGTTTAAATTTGTTTATTAGGGAAACAGTGGTTTGAAGCCCAAAGACAATGAGGTAAATTCTAAGCCCTGGCATTGGCCCATCAACTATCAGGTATGTTCCGTAAAATCTGCTGCACAAAATGAAGAAACTGGCAGTAATCCACATCTGAATCACATCATCTCATTGGTAATTAGGGTTTGAGGTTCTCTGGAGTGAATGAGACTGAATACCGTGTTTATCTCCTAGGCAACCCTGTAAGTGTGTCTGCCCTTTCAGTTGCCTTTTTTTCCCTATGATCTACTGTCCTATCAATGTCAAAGATCATATTTTTCTTTCAGGTCATCTGGTGGCTTAACCTGTTCAGTCTGTGTCTATTTGTTGTCATGGTGACAGTGGCCTCTTTGGCAGTGCGGAGAGGTGTGAAGCTGGAGGGAATGAGGAAAGGTAAGGTATAATATGAAAGGCAGTAATAGTTCTCACAAGCATGTAATCCATGCAAAGTCTAAATCTTGTCTTTCAGTGCACTGTCACTCTTTAATGGAGGGTGGAGGAATGCTGCTTTTGGGCTGGCTGCTACACTACCTGCCCTTCTACATCATGGGTCGTATACTCTACTACCACCATTACTTTCCTGCCATGCTGTTCAGCAGTATGCTCACAGGTATCTAGGCAAACCAGATAACTAAGGTCACCTCCTTGGATGCATTTTCCTTTCTGCTGATAAATTGGCGAAACAAATTTTTGTGTGTGCAAATTTAGACCTTTCTCAAAGATTACAGTTAATAGCTGATGTTCCAGCAAGCCTTTCACAAATATATTAATGTGTTGGAGCATTAATCTTTGCGTGGCATACTGTACATGCATTATCCTTTTGCCATAGTTCATATTAATTTATATTATGGCTTTTTATGTTCATGCGTGCATCTTGAAAAAATAGTATTTATTTTATTAATAATCAAATGCACCTTCCTTGTGTAATATATGAGGACACATGGTTAAGCAGGTATGTTAAAAAGTGATGCACATCCTGCTTCCTTGTATATGACCACACATACTTTACAGTAACTGTTCACTCTGCAGCTAGATGTAAAATATACCCTACACTTTTTGAGCCTAAGTTTTCCCAGTAAAGACCTGTCATTCTGAGTTGCTGCCTTCTTCATTTAAGGTATTACTCTGGACATCTACCTACAGAATTTAGACCTCCTCTTTAGTCCATCCATATCCCATTATCTTTTGAGAGGAGGTCAATCTATGCTCCTGTTAGGGTTCCTTTACAGGTAAGGCTCTTTAATGATTTGATTTAGTAGTTTTTGTCGTCACACTATTGCTGTGCTTTCTTTTTAAATGCTTTATACTAAATTTCACCTTGGGTCTCACTGAATTACATATTGCTTTGGATAAAGGTGTCAAATGTAATTGATTTTTCTCTCTAATGGAAGCTCATCTATATTGTTCTCTGTACCTAATTCTGCCTAATATTCTTTAGATTGTTTTATTTAATTTTATTGAGGCTCATACTGTTCCAACACTGAAATTGCGATATCTCGATTTTCACTCTATATCTTATTTCAGCTTTTACCTCTTCCACCCTCTCTGCTATGGTATAAGGGGGCCGTTGGCACATGATCCTGCCTCCTCAATGGCTGGGCTCAGGTGGATGGAATCCTGGGAATTTTAGACCATATTTTAAAGTGCTTCAGATGGAATAAATTGTTAAAACCAGTTCAGTTGTTACCTGTGGACTGCTGTTTTATTTATAGAGATAACTGTAGGAATTCTAACTGTACGAGTTTTAGCCAAGGATTTACATGACTTGTTACACATTTTTTGAACAATAAGCGTTGCTAATGTTTCAGGCCAGCACTTATTCCCCTGTGATTGAGTGAAAATGATGCTGTGATAGCTGAACACTAAATAATATTTTACAGTTACAGTACCTTACAATCAAGTTGCGTAGTGTTTAACCACTGTAGCTGGACTGAAATCAACAGAAGTAATAAAGTGCCTTTCAGATTTCAAGATGCTTAACTGTATGTATTACTGGACAATACACATATACAGTGTTTGTACATTATTACTGTTTCACATTGATTATTTTTATCTGTTCAAGAATAAATTGACCACATTAATAGAGTTGATTCTTTATTGAAGACCAGTAGTTCAGTTAATTACAATTGTATCACAGTTTATTGAAGAACAATGACTTCTCCAAAATGAAATATTTTGTATTGCAACATTTCTCATTTACAAAGTCATATTTTTAAGCAAACTCGACCAAATTGAATGGCAGATCTTGCTAATGGTTTAATCTTGTCCTCATTACGTAACTACATTCAATCTCCATAAAAAATACTGTAAATAAAGTTACCAGCTACACTGTTATTGAAACTAGTGATAATGACTGTTTCTGTCAATGGTTGCGACACCTCACTCACAACAGAAGGGCGGGACTACAGATGTCAACAGCCTTCAGCCATTGGTTGTCACTAATCACGTGTGTTGTCAAGATGGCGTCTCCGAATGGAGGTAAATTTTAATTGCTCTTTTCCCTGGTAACGTTGGTTGTTACGGTAATAGTAGAAAGGACGGGTTAAACCATATAAACCGTTATGCTGTTCAACATAGCCTCCAAAGAATTGACTTATTTCATATCAAAATAAGTTTGTTGTCGCAATAGCGTTATAAAAATATTTGTAGTCAGTTATTAGCAAGTTGCATGTCAAGTCACGCCAATTTTACAATAAATATTACATCAAATATAATCGTGCCAACAGTTATGCAAACAGAGGTTCCATTGTGTGTTATAACTTGCCTTTTGATTTTTAAATATATATTTTTTGTTAATTTTTAACAGTCGTTGCTATCCAGCTAGCTTGACCATAACAATAATTCACACAGCTGAGCATAACACAACCTCCACCTTCAATACGACGTTTCTCAACATTTTTATTTTCCTGAAAGGGTCTTTCCACAAGTTCTGCAAGATGTAATTTAAATTCACATAATGTTGATTTTTAACAGCATTAAAAATCACCTTTATTACAATTGAATTTGGCAATGGAATGTCTGTGTAGTCTAATGTGTTTATTCTTCCTGTGTAGCTGATTCGACTGATCATAGTCTCTGCTGTAATAAAGAGATTCTCCCTTGTTTTCTTCAGGTGAGGACTTTGAATCCTCTCTGCTGAGTTTTGAAAAACTTGACCGGGCTTCACCTGACCTGTGGCCAGAGCAGTGTAAGTTTGCTGTTTGAGCATATACATGTTATTTATCTGGACTAAAATGATCTTTTAAATGGTGTCACATTTAGAGATGTTTGCATGTTAAGTTATATTGGTTGATGTACACTAAACACATACGTTTAGAATGCTACAATAGCTAAATACATTGTTTTCAAACAATTTTATTTGACAAAAAGTTTCTGTGCCTTGGACTATCCTTTTGAAAATCCAATGCAATATTCTCCCAAAACCTTTCCCCCTTTGATATTTAACAGTACCGGGTGTCTCAGAATTTGCAGCATCCTTCAAAAATGTGAGTAAAATACCAATTTTAAGCAATATCTTTCTCAAGTTTGAATGAATTACATTTTTTTTTGTATTTTATCCAGCCCATCACAAATTCTCCACCCAAATGGATGGCTGAACTGGAGTCAGAAGATATTGAGATGTTGAAAGGTCTGGTCCCTTTTTAATGTAGTCAGACAAATACATATTTACTCTCTTGAGGCAAAATGTGTTATTTTGATTTTAAATCCATGTTTTGGATCCATGCTACTCTTGCTGATGCCTTCATAAATTAAGGGGCCTACTTCTGATTACATCTCAATGGAGCAATGCGGATTTTGGAAAAGTTCAACGTTTTTGATTAAATTGTGATGACGTACTGCAATAAATCCTTTATCTTTCTATTAGAATTGGGGAGTTTGACCACAGCAAATCTGATGGAGAAGGTGAAGGGCCTGCAGAATCTGGCATATCAGTTGGGCTTGGAGGAGTGTAAGTAATTTTAGATTTCTTAGAAACTTGTCAGAGAAACTAGTGTTGCGTCAGAGTGGCTTGTAGACTTTGTGGCGCCAGTCCCTTTTCCCCCTAGATGGCGATATTACACCTAATTTAAAACCATTCACATGCAACTGTTACCCATTAAGACAGTGTAAACATCCAGACAGTCTGGATCCAGCCAGTCTATGATTGTTCGTCCCGTTTTCACAATTAGATTCATTTAGATTTACAGGTTAAAGCATATTTAAATACTTTATAAAGTCTCAAATGAACACCCACTCAACATTTAATCAGACTGATTCGTTGCCCATTGCCTCTGAAATGTTGTCGCTTCATTGCTAAGTTTAGTGTTTATTCACACTGCCAGAATTAAAGGTAAGACAAGTGTTTCAGTGGTTCACAAGATGAAAATAGGCACTAAATATACAAATCTCACACAATTTAAAAGTGAGACCTCCAGATCAATAAAGATTTGTTTTTATATACTTCACTTTTATTGTCACACAACCATATACACAAGTGCAATAGTGGGTGAAAGTCTTGAGTAAATGTAATATACATTACATTCCTAATGTCATAGGCCTCCGGCATGTTCAAAGACATCCCACAACTGTATTTGCCAGAAGACACTGCTTTTTTGCTCTTTACTTTTTATAAGCTCTTATGGATGAGAAACATATTTTTTCACATCATTTAAGGTGTATATGTGACCTGCTCCATAATTTGAGCCACTTTGACCCAGAAACATTTTGAGTTTTATGCACTAAAGTAATCTATGTTCTAGCTTCCTAATGATATAGGAAATAATTAATTAAAATGATTATTAAAAAGGTAATATTGAAGTAATATTTATATTTGATTTGATTATAAAACAATAATTATTTGGTTTCTAAAATCAAAATTCTAAATGTGTGTCTGGGTAAAAATGATTCAAAATGATGGAGAAGGTCAAAAGTAGTTTAAACAAAAAAAAGAAACTAGGTTTTCCACCTTTGTAACCTGAAAATGCAATGGTTGATCACACATTAATCTACTGCATTAGAGTGGGGATAATCTCCATATTACTTCTTACCTGATAATGTCTTTTTTACATATTGCATTAAAATAATAGCAGAAAGCATGTATTAAAATACTAACATCATTTTTATTCTTTATAAGAGTGAAATATTTTTTTTAGAGTTACCAGTTTAATAAAATTAACTAAGCATTGATAAAAATAGAAATGCATAACCTGGAGGCTGTGTTGCCTGCTTTTACGATTTGTGACTTTGCACTCAATTAGGCTGCTAGCAGTGTAATACGTCACCTTGGATGTTACCGCCCCCCCCCATCATTTTGTCCTCTGCTGGTCCATGGTGACTTGGACAGCAGTGAACTCCGAAATAGTTGTTTTATTCAGTAGTAAATATAATAGTATTAATCTATTAATACTGTAATAGTATTAATCTGTGTTTTTGCTGTTCTGACTTTTAGCCTTTAAGGGATAGTTCACCCAAAAATGAAAATTCTGTCATCATTTGCTCACCCTCATGTCGTTCAAAATCCTTATGACTCACTTTAAACTTTGGAACACAAAAGGAGATGATAGGCTAAATGACAGCTTTAGTTACCATTCACTTTCATTGTATGGAGAAAAAGATGCAATAAAATTGAATTGTGACAGAGCCTACCAACATGGGGGTAAGTGAATGAATTTTCATTTTTGGGTGAACTATCCCTTCAAAATCTTTCCCCTTCAGAAATGCAACTGTTGACACGTGGGTGGTTTTCACACTGGACACTTTTGCTGCGGTCTGAATACGAATGCAATTTTTCATGCAAACTGTACTCTCATTTGGACTAAACTGCCAGAGTGCTCTTATTGTTAATAATTTTCTTTCTGATGTGGACAACGGGTCCTTTTTTAATCCAATACAACCTGTGCATATTCCTGTACCATGACAGTGTGATTTACATATCACATATTGACAAACATTTTGAAATATTTGGGTATAGACCTTATTCACGCTAGCGCCATTTTTGATTTTTAATGGAAAGGACAACGAGGCTTAAATGGCACGAACGGTATAAGGTTGTATAAAGCTCCTAGGTCACATCTGATTTCCCACAACTCATGTTGTCTGGAGCTCTTTGTATACTGAATGTTCTTGGACAGATATTTTATCAATGTTTTTTTCCACGGAATGATCCAAAAACACTTTAACCTACAGTACAGCCCATTGAAGAGACTGTACCTCTATCCCTCACAGCCTCGTTGTCGTTCCTATTAAAAATCAAAGTTGGCGCTAGCGTGAATAAAGTCTATAGCCACCACCCACATGTTGTAGTTGGTTTAGTCCCTGGTCAAACCCTGGGCTGTAGTGTGAAAAATATACTGATGAAGTGATGAGAGGGGAGAGTGGGGAATGTCACTGTGTGAGTTCACTGCTGATTTGTAAAATTCCATTCCATCCGATAAAGTATAGGCTCATTCAACCAGAATTATTCCTAACAAAATTTGTCATAGCTCTATGCCATTGGGGGAAATAATAATAAGGAAATTATTTTCCAAAATACTGCGTATATACCATTGTGTTTCTATGTTGAGTAGCACATTGAGTAGAAAATTATATTTTTGGGATGAAGTAGTCTTCAGTATCAGGCTTTAGCATCACATTTAGTTTAAATATTTGAGGAGGAACACGTTCAAAAGTCTTGAGTTGGCAATGAAAATCTGGGATTCAAATTTTTTTTTTTTTACATTATGTAAAATGTTAAATATGGGAAATATTCTGCACTATTTCAAGGAGACTAATCAATAAGCAAATTTATAACATTGGCCATGTTAACTCCTTTGTGCGAAAGGTCCAGTTTTCCTTGCTTCCATTGAAACACACATGATGCTCTTTAGAATATTATCAGATCATGCTGGGATAACATAAATCATCAGGTTTTGCACAAAACTAAGGAGTTCATGCCAGATAGAGTGCATGCTATCATCAAAACAAAAAGGGGATGTACCAAATACTCAAATTCTGAAATTAGTTTATCAGTTAAACTTTTTGCTTAAATTGTTATGCTGATAATATAATTTGACTCAGAATTTTGAATGGCACTGTTTTAGGACAGAACATTCCTGTTGTAAAATACTTGAGAATATGAATACTGCGAATTTTAAAAGACATTGTAAAAATGTAAAGTGCCGTATTGTCCATTTTTTTTTATTTTTGTACAGCACATAATCTAAGCAGATTTTTGCATAGTCTTGAAGCACAAAAGGTTTGGTAAGCATAAAATTAGATATCCTTTTGTGTAGACAAAAATATTGGCAGATTTACACAGTAAGATCCATTGGCTTGGGTATGAGGGAACTTAGCTTTGCAAATCTCTGCTTAACTCTGCCTGCTGTGCTAAGTTCAGAATCATGTTTTGCACCATTTTAATATTGTATATTGTAATACGAGGGTATTTTTAAATAAGCATTCCAGTATGTAATGCCTCTTACACAGAGAAGAAAGGAAGCATTGCTTTGTAGATATGAAATTACGATTATCATTCGACTCAGAGCAGCAGTTAATGCAACACTGTTTAGTGTGGTGTGGTTGAATTTTCTTCCTTTTCGCAGCTGTCAGGGGAAGGCTTGTAAATTTGAGCTACTTTTTCATCGTTTCTTTCTCTCTTCAGTGCCTTTAAATGAGCTGATGAGTGGTAGTGTTAGGAGATGAAAGGGTGTGTAGGAGGAAGATTTACTGCACCTTTAGCACAATGGCCATTAAAGTCTTGATCTGGTTAATGGGGATAATGCAATCAGGCAGTGAAAACTCACACCGAAGGCAAGGTTATCAGCCACAGTTTTATTTATTTATTTTGTTGGCTTTAGGGCATATAGATACATGAGGTTTTAGATGCATTAGCTGCCTATGTTTCGGGTGAAAAATATGTTAAGCTTTGCTTAATCGTGGTCTTATGTTAAGCTTAAAATGTAGAGATGTAAATAAGTGCATATGAGGGGTGTAAATGTAGCAGAATCAATGCGCTTTCAAACTAAAATGTATTAGAAGAAATGTTCAGCTGTGGCTTAAGATTCAGTGCATTCATAAAGTATTCAGACCCCTTCATTTTTTTCACATTTTGTTATGTTGCAGTCTTATGCTAAATTGCTTTAAATAATTTTTTCCACATCAATCTACACTTCATACCCCATAATGACAAAGCAAAAACCAGATTTTTGATAACATTGCAAATTTATTAAAAAGAAAAAACTGAAATATCACATTAACATAAGTATTCGGACCCTTAACTCAGTACTTAGTTGAAGCACCTTTGGCAGCAATTACAGCCTCAAGTCTTTTTGGGTACAATGCGACAAGCTTTGCACACCTGGATTTGGGGATTTTCTGCCATTCTTCTCTACAGCTCCTCAAGCTCTATCAGGCTGAATGGGGACCGTCAGTGGACAGCCATTTTCAGGTCTCTCCAGAGATGTTCGATTGGGTTCAAGTCCGGGCTCTGGCTGGGCCACTCAAGGACATTCACAGAGTTGTCTCTAAGCCACTCTTGTGATGTCTTGGCTGTGTGCTTAGGGTCATTGTCCTGTTGGAAGGTGAACCTTCGGCCCAGTCTGAGGTCCTGAGCGCATGGACCAGGCTTTCATTAAGGATATCTCTGTATTTTGCTGCGTTCAGCTTTCCTTCAATCCTGACCAGTATCCCAGTCCCTGCCGCTGAAAAACACCCCACAGCATGATGCTACCACCACCATGCTTTACCGTTGGGATGGTATTGCACAGGTGATGAGCGGTGCCTGGTTTCCTCCAGACATGACGCTTGAAATTGAGGCCAAACAGTTCAGTCTTCATTCATCAGACCAGAGAATCTTGTTTCTCACAGTCTGAGAATCTTCAAAGCAGGCTTTCATGTGTCTTGCACTGAGGAGAGGCTTCCGTCTGGCCACTCTGCCATATAACCCAGATCGGTGGAGTATCGTAGTGATGGTTATACTTCTGCAAGTTTTTCCCATCTCCACACATGATCTGTGGAGCTCAACCAGAGTGACCATCGGGTTCTTGGTCACCTTTCTTACCAAGGCCCTTCTCCCCCGATTGCTCAGCTTGGCCAGGCTGCCAGCTCTAGGAAAAGTCCTGGTTGTTCCTAACTTCTTCCATTTAAGAATTATGGAGGCCACTGTGCTCATGGGAACCTTCAGTGCATCTAACATTTTTATGTAGCCTTCCCCAGATCTGTGCCTTGACACAATCCTGTCTGAGCTCTGCAGGCAGTTCCTTTGACCTCATGACTTGGTTTTTGCTCTGATATGCATTTTCAGCTGTGAGACCTTATATAGACAGGTCTGTGCCTTTCCAAATCATGTCCAATCAATTGAATTTGCCACAGGTGGACTCCAGTCAAAGTGCAGAAACATCTCAAAGATGATCCAGAGAAATGGGATACACCTGAGCTAAATTTCAAGTGTCATAGCAAAGGGTCTGAATACTTATGTCAGTGTGACATTTCAGTTATAAAAAAATCTGGTTTTGCTTTGTCATTATGAGGTATGGAGTGGAGTTTTAAAATTATTTAAAGCATTTTAGCATAAGGCTGCACCATAACAAAATGTGAAAAATACTTTCTGAATGCACTGTACCTGATTTCGGGCATAAATCAGTTTGAACAAAATGTGTAGTTACAGTCCTTCTATTTGTCTTTGCACGGCAGTGTAGTGAAGTGTGTGTAAACCTTTTGGGGGCATTACAGGAGCAAGCAATAAGGCTCACCAAGTGTGAATATGTGTGAGATCATGTGCATGTGTGTGTTTATTTGTGTGCGTGACATGTGCCAGACCAGTCTCCTTGGGGACATTTACCCCTCTGTTAGCTGAGTGACGCTGATCAGGGTCATTGTGGGAGGGCCTGACGTGTGCCTAGCCCTCCAGCCCCCCAACAGTACCCATCTGCTCCGGGCTGTGATGAATGCTGCTGTCGTGGGCTGCCGAGTATGGTCATCAGGCCCCTCCACTCCCACAGGACCAGTCGCTACACTGATAAGTGCTGTTATTGAAAGTAATTGAAAGGAGAGTGCTCCTCTGGGATAGCCAGGCCTCAGGCGATGCTGATGATACCAGTGATTCCACTGCAGATGCATCTACACATGATGTAACACACTTGTTTCTACTTGAGTAATTGTGGGGGTGTCAAATAATTTGCTCATTTGGAATTATCTTGTAGGTCCAAGAAGATTACAACTGTATATTGTGTGATTAGTAGCAAATTAAGTTTTTGAAACACCTATCCCTAAGTATTAAAGAAATGTTCCGAGTTAAATACATGTTAAACGCAAACAACAGCATTTGTGGCATAATGTGGATTACCAATAAAAATAATTTTGATTCGTCCCAAGTTTATAAATAAAATAAATACAGTTACAGAAAGACACTTACAATGGAAATGAATAGGGTCAGTCCATAAATGTTAAAATACACTCCATTTCAAAAGTGTAGCCTCAAAATGTAAACGTGTTGATATGATTTTAGTCGAATAAAATAAGGGATTTGCTGGCGTTATGTCTTCATAACAATGGAGTTGTAACACTGGATATAACTATACACAGATAAGGTTTGTAAGCGATTTCATCACACTAAAATCATGTAAACACCTATAATGTTTACATCTCGTGGCTATATTTTTTAAACATTATGTATTTTAATGTTTATTGTCTGGCCATGTTCACTTCCATTGTATGTACTTGAACCATAATATTTATTTATTTATTTATATGAGCGATAAGTCACTTACAACAGAAGTGAATGGGGGCCAATTTTTAACATTAAAATACTAACTTTTTCAAAAGAATAGCCACAAGACATTAACAATATATGTGTAATCATTTTAGTGTGATTAAAATCAGTTACTAATCTTTTCTGTGTAAAATTATAGGCAATTTTGCAACTTCGTTGTCATGATGATGTAATGTCAACAAACCCTAAAATGACTGTAAAAATTACAATGTTAACAACTTTACAGCTCAAATAATACATTACTTAACAGAAGAATGAATGGAAGTGCTTTTATAAAATTACAAGCCTCAAATTTCTGCCTTTAAACCATCCAAAATTTGGCCACATTCACTTCTATTGTAAGTGCCTCACTGTAACCACAATTTTTGCTTTTTTTTTTTTTTTAAGGAAAAGGAGGGATGAGTCAAAATACATTTTTGTGGTAATCAACATTATGCCACAAATGCTGTCGATTTAAGCTTAACTTGTATTGATCCTGGAATATTCCTTTTAAGCTTTGATACGTAACTCATCTGGCACTGTTTATGCAAACACCACTCACATTATCTCCATAAAATGTAAAGTTAAGGCCAAAGGATACTTCGGTTTTCCACGACGTGTTGCTACGTATCGCACATGGTGTGCTTGACGCAGTTTTCTTCATCAGTATGGCGGAATGTCTGTGTGCAGCCCAGTTTTTCTAGACACGTGAACAGTCATGTGCCTCGTATGAATATGCGCCTGCCGTTGACTGTACTGTACCTAAAAGAATATCAAAAAGCAGTTGTAGGGTGTATGCGACAAACGCGTCCATATGGGCTCACGGTAAAAAAAAAAAAAAAGAAAGTATACTTTGAAAGATGCTTGACCATGTGTGAGATATAACTTCATGCGGGGGAAAAAGGTATACCCTAACCTTTAGGCTTTTGTTGTTTTCCTGGACAGAAAAAAAAAAAAATAAGCGTTTTAATAAAGCGTTTTATTAAAGAAATTAATGCTAAAGTCTGTTATTTCTGCACAGCTAGTATTGCCAAATGGAATTGCAAAAATAATGTTTTTTAACAGGTTTCTAAAACAGAGAGTCCTGCCTAAAACTTAAGCCATTGGTTGAGCCAGTGTTGCTTTCGGTTTGGTCAGGCTGCTCAAACAAACAGAGCAATGATCTGAAAGCACCACGGTGGCTAGATTTTTCAGGGAAATCAAACTACAAATGGCTTATTTATAGTTTGCACAAAACTCTGTCCACAAACTGGGAGTGGAAATAGAATTGAAAAAATGTAAATCAACTTTCACCTAGGAGAAAGTATGTATATGGAGAAAGTGTATATGTATGATGCAGGTGTATGGAGGAAAATGGGTGAAGATGCATATTACATTTATATTAAAAGTTAAACATATATTACATATTAAAGTATCTAAAGGAAAAGAGAAAAGAGAGACTTTAAACATTCAAGAATCCTCTAGTGTTCAATCTGTTCTTACACCCAGTATGAAGGTCACACCCATCCTACACTAATGGCCCCAATGTTCGCTGCCACCTCCCCTAGATCAATCTCATCTCTATTAAGTGGAGTGTGTCACTGAATATGATTGCAGTGATGCTACCCTACCGTAGTAATGTGCTTCCATCAATCCATCAGAGAAACCCGACCACAGGGGCTAGCAGTTATGAAGTGCTGCTAAATGACAGGCTGAGCTGGGGGAAAGCTCTCCTCTACTTTACTCTCCTCTGTCTTCCTGTCCTCTCATCTTCCCTTCCCCTCACACCATCCCTCTCTATCTGCTTTGCTTCATTATGGCCCATATAGTTCCAGATGTTTTTGGTATTGCAGTAAACCGAACAAAACTATAATCTTTTAAATTAAGGAATAGTTCACCCAAAAATGTGAATTCTGTCAAAATTTGATCACCCTCATGTCATTCTAGACCCATTAGATTTTTTTCTTCTTCTGCGGATCACAAAAGGAGATATTTTAACTCTTTCACATGTCAAACATAGAAGGTTCTAAAAACCTAGCCCTTTCTCTTACCCAGCCCTGGAAGTGGTGAGAATCAGTGACGGACATAATGGGAGAAGGCTCTAGTGGACTAACTAGTTTATAAAGTATGTTCTTTGTTTGACATCAGAAAACATCGCCACAGCGCTGCATCAAAACAGCCAGCTCAGATGGTAAATGCTTTATACTTTTATTTGGTGATTATTTGAATGTTTGTAATATAAAAATATTGTGATGTTGAAAAGACTAAAGCAGCCGATTCATTATGACAAACGTTTCGGTCCCTCTCTGCTGGTAAACAGTAGCATGAATGCAGGTCACACCGGTTTGATCGTACGCCTCTGAGCCCAGCCTAGTGTAATCACACCATTTTGATTGTACTTGTAAAAGGGTTTTAATGAATGAATATCACTTTAAAGCTTAAAAAGCATCCAAAAGTGTCACAAAAGTAGTCCATGCAGCTTGTGCGTCATAAGTCTTTTGAAGGCATATGATATAGGTTTTGTTGGGAAACAACTTTAAGCGTGAAAATCTTAAAGGAATAGTTCACCCCAAAATTAAAATTCTCTCATTTACTCACCCTTATGCAATCCCAGATGTGTATGACTCAAATGAAGATTTTTAGAATAATTTATCTGCTGTTTTGGTCCATACAATGCAAGTGAATAGGTGCCAAAAAAGTATAAAAGTAATCTAGATGACTCCAGTGGTTAAGTCTGTGCCTTCAGAAGTGATATGATAGATGTGGGTGAGAAACAGAACAATATTTAAGTCCTTTTTTACTATCAATTCTCCTCCCTGCTCAATCTTCACTTGCACATTCTTCTTGTGTTTTTGGTGATTCACATTTTTCATGCATATCGCCCCCTACTGGGCAGGGAGAAGAATTTCTAGCAAAGAATGAATATAAAGAAGGAACATAAATATTGATCTGTTTCTCACCCACACCCATCACATCGCTTCTGAAGATATGCATTTAACCACTGGAGTCTTTTGGATTACTTTTGTGATAACTTAATGTGCTTTTTGGAGCATCAAAATTTTGGCACCCATTTACTTGCATTGCATGGACCTAAAGGGCTGAGAAATTCTAAAAATCATAATTTGTGTTATTCAGAAGAAAGTAAGTCATACACATCTGGGATAGCATGAGGGTGAGTAAATGAGCATTTTCATTTTTGGGTGAACTATTTCATTTAATGTCCTTTATACATTCAATAAGCGGTATTAGAGAAGTTTTTTCACAGTGGCTTGTGTGTTAATGTGAGAACTTAAATTGTTTTTTTAGCACTAAACAACACAAGTTTTCCATTCAATGAAAGTGATTTGTGACTGAGGCTTTCAGTCCCTAACATTAAGCCTAACATCTCCTTTTGTGTTCCACGGAAGAAAGACATATGGGTGTGGAACGACATGAGGCTTGGTAAATAATGACAGAATTTTCATTTTTCAGTGACACTGACCCTTTAATTTAAATAACTAATTTGAATTGAATCTGGAAATTTCCTTTTACCTTTTTCCCCTTCTCCACATCTAAGCTTAGGTAACACATCAGTGTTACCTAAGCTTATTTTAAAGTGTCTAAAGTGAACAGTCATACACACGAAAAGCAAGGGTGTCCAATCATAGTTTTTTTTTTTTTTTTCAACATTTGGCGTGTGAGGCATATTTTACTTCATTTTTGCCATTCAGTACAACACAAAATGACTCTCTGACTGCACAGATACACCTGAGTTTGACTTGAATTTGGCCTGGCACAGCAGAAAAGTGGGGGGAATTCATCCAGCTCACTCTCTCTACACTGTCCTACCCAGCACCTCTGTCAACAGATCGGAAATGACACCTTAGTTCCATAAATACATTAGGAATTCATTGGATTTTCTTTCCCAGCTAATCATACTGCCTGTGTGAAAACGTTTAGGGTTTTTAATGAATGAATTTTGACTGGTTTCCTCTTAATAAGGACACCTCTTGAACAGGGATAGGCTGTGGTGGGGTGGAGACGTGTGTGTAATGATTTGTGGTGTCAAGTGGGAGGAGGGAGGGGTGAGAAGAGGAGAGCTCTTGGCTGGGATGTTAAGAGGAAGCAGTGGCTCCCCTGGGAAATCACTCACCATGTCTGCATCTTAAATATCTCTGTGAGGTATCAATAAGTAGGTAATTGAATTTTGAACACAAACATGAGCGTCAGGTGTGTGTTCCAATGCGGGGACGAGAGAGTGGGTTTGTGTGCGAGCGCATGGCCATCCTCCCCGCTCCCCTGAGGTTTAGGCAGTGAGAATGGGAGTTAAATCTATTAAATAAAGATTACTCCCCGTAATAACCAAGTGGCAGTTTCAGATGCGCAACAGGGGCAGGATTAGTGTGTTTGAGGTTTAATGAAATTGAATTGGGGCAGTCAGGTTTTGGAGGAAAATCAGCATGGACCAGAGTCCAGGGATTTATTTTCTTCTTTGGACTTGTCTTAAGAAATGCTTTAATAGCCTCTTAAAGATTTTTGCATCTAACAAGATGACTTAGTACTCATGACCGTTAAACAACTGGAGGCATAAAATGTATGTAATCAGAAATTGAACCCAACATTTTTATTTTATGTGTTAAATGCACCAGTACCGCCGCTCCTTATACGCATATTACGCAGTCTGCACAGGGCACCAGTTCCCGAGGGGGACACCGTCTAACCATCCTGGTGGGTTTGCACCAAACTCCCGCAAAAATATAAACATTGAATGTGAGCGCAAAGTGCTCCGACTTCACTTTAAACGATCATATAATGGCAAAGATTCCTGGATTCATACACTGTGTTAATGACACCCAGTGACACAGAGGAGACACATACTTTATTTCTGTGGAGTGATAAAATGATGAAACGAAATCTCAAAAGTTTTTTTCATGAGAAATAAGGGCTTGTGGGTTTACAACCCCAATTCCAAAAAAGTTGGGACAATATGAAAAATGCTAATAAAACAAAGTAGTGATTTGTAAATTATATTCACCCTTTGCTAAATTGAAAACACTACAACTACACATTATATGATGTTTTACCTTGTGAATTTCACCGTTTGTTTTTTTAATGTACAGTAATTTCAAATCGGATGATTGCAACACGCTCCAACAAAGTTGAGACAGGGGTAATTTAAGACTAATAACAATTTGACGAGTTGAAATAACAAGGCGATGTGAAACAGGAGATGGTAAACAGGTGAGGTTTACCATCTGTTATATATTATATAAGGAGCCTCCAAAAACAGCCTAGTCCTTCAAGAGCAAGGATCATTCAAGACTTGTCAATTTGCCAACAGATGCTTCGGCAAATAATCCAGAACTTTGAGAACAATGTTCCCCAAAGACAAATTGGAAAGATTTTGGGCATTTCACCTTCTACAGTGAACAATATAGTTAAAAGATTCAAGGAATCTGGTCAAATCTCAGTGCGTAAAGGGCAAGTCAAAAACCACTTCTAAATGCGTGTGATCTTTGATCCCTCAGACGTCACTGACTTAAAAAACATCATTCATCTGTAATGGATATCATGAACATGGGTTTGGGATTATTTTAGTAAACCTTTGTCAGTCAAAAGCACTCACCGCTGCATCCACAGATGCAAGTTAAGACTTTTACTACATCAACACTGTCCAGAAGTGCTGCTGACTTCTCTGGGCTCGGTCTCATCTTAGATGGAAAGTAGAACAGTGGAACTGTGTTTTTTGGTCCGACGAGTGCACATTTAAAATCGTTTTTGAAAAACACAGCTGTCGTGTTCTCCGGGCTAAAGAGGAAAAGGACCATCCAAGCTGTTATCAGCATCAGGTCCAAAAGCCAGTGTCTGAATGGGCCAGGGGTGTGGCATGGGTAACTCACACATCTGTGAGGGGACCATCAATGCAGGCAGATATGTACAAATTTTGGAGCAGCATATACTGCCATCAAGTACCGACTTTTCCAGGGACGTCCCGGAATTTTCAGCAGGACAACTTCAAACCACATACTGGCTGAATAATCAGAGAGTGTGGGCACTAGATTGGCCTGCCTGCAGTCCTGACCATCTCCAGTTGAGAATGTGTGGTGCATTATGAAGCGCACAATACGGAAACAAAGACCCCGTACAGTTGTGCAGCTAAAGACCTACATAATGGATGAGTGGGGGAAAATTCCACTTTTTAAACTTGTCTTCAGTGCCTAAATGCTGTAAAATATATATAAATGAATATATTGTATCAAAAATTATTGCCACTGTACATTAATCTACTTGTTGCATGTTTTTATATTGTTGAAATGTGGTTATGTTTAGAGGTTGGGGTAGAGTTAAGAGATCTATAATATCTATAAAACAGTAAAAATGTACAAAAATATTTATAATCGATTTGTGAATTCAAGTATATTAGTAATTGATTCGTCAATATTTTACATTTCAAAAGCTTTGAATACGTAAAATGTTTTGTTTTAGATGCTTCAAAATGTCCATATTGTATGTTTTAGTGTCTGTCCAAATGTACATTTAAATGTTACATATATTAACATACAAATAGCTATGCATATTAATAAGATCAGGCTGGAATGTAAAACTAAAGTTTACCAAAAAGAGACATATTTTAAATATTTAAAAATATTTGGATTTAAAATAATTTTTCCATGTCATCCATAAGTTTTTAAAGCTTTAAAGGGAAATCATACATCCCTACTTTATTTTTTTTTATAAATTAGAATTTAAATATGTAAAAATTACTACTTAATGTGTATAAAGCACAAATATGAGAATATATATGACAATTAATCATGAAAGCCCTAAAACAGACAATTAATTGTCATAATCGCAATTATTTGTTTGACAGTTAATCGTTAGCCAAATTTTATAATCGTGGCAGCCCTAGAAGTGAAGGGTCAATCCGTAAATGTTAAAATACTCACTTTTTCAAAAGTATAGCCACAAGACAAAAAGATTTTATTCTGATAAAATCACTAACTAACCTTTTCTGTGCAATGTTATATCCAATTTTACAACTTTGTTGCCATGATGATGTAATGCAAGTCCTAAAACCTTAAAATGACCATAAAAACGATAATTTAAACAACTTGACAGCTTTTAACAGAAGAATTAATGTAAGTGCTTTTATAAAATTATAAACTTCACATTTCTGCCTTTTAAACCCACCAAAAACTGGCCCCATTTGCTTCCATTTTAAGTGCCTCACTGTATCCTCGATTTTCTTTTTCTTTTTTTTTTCTTTTTTTTAAAGAAAAGCAGGGACAAGTTAAAATTCTTTTGTGGAAATCAACATTAAATTGTGTTGAACCCAGAATATTCCTTTTAAACAAAGAAATATTTTAAAACAACACATTACATCAAACTGTTTTTATAGCACTTTGGTTTTGCTTATCTGCTCATTTATGTCTACAGTTATTTTGCTTATTAACCCATCATGAAGCATATTTATTCAAATTTTAATGAGTGTACGTGCAACATCAAGAAGATAATATGAGTTCTGGAATCCATAATATGCCATTTAGTATGGATGTCAATGGCAACAAGCTGCTGATTAACTAAGTACAGAATTTGTAATTGACCTTTCTAATCAACTAAACAAATCTCTAACTCCTGCTAATCAGTATTGATCTGCCCGTCCAGTGACAGCACAAGCTGTGTGTATGTATACATGCACGTGCTTGTGTGTGCGTGTTCAAGCGAGGCTTGCTGGCAGGACCCTCTACACTCCCCTTTTTAATCTAACTCGCTCAATGCAAATCATTTCCCTTCTGCTCTGACGGGAATTGAGGATAAATGGAAATCTAATTAATGAGTGGATCAGAGGGGTGCACTCTGGTGAAGGGGTCTCATGGGAGCCTGCTTAGCCAGGCAGACTCCTGTAATGTTTTGGACAGAAAATGTGAGGGAGATTGGGAGAGGGGTACTTAGAGTTATAGGCCTACAGGGGTTGTTAGTTCAGCCATGACAAAGCTCTTTCCCCTGTTTGTGGACCCCTCCAGAAACCAGTGGCCCATTTAACAAACCGTTAGCTGCCGTATCATTAACATAAAACTTGGGATTAAGACACACATATACTTATTGAAAGTCTAACTCACTAATCTCTTGCAGTGAAATTGCAGTGTAATGTTGAATGACTGTAACATCTTATATTCATCATTGCTAATAGTATTTTCACCTATAGTGTTGATTTCATTTTTAATAAGATTACATAGATTCATTTGTGCATGTCAGGTTTAAATAAAGGAACATTTTGGGTTCAACACAAGCTCAATCGACAGCATTTGCGGCAAAATGTTGATTACCACAAAACCTAATTCATTTTAACGTGTCCCTCCTTTTATTTATAAAAAAAAAAAAAAAAGCACAAATTAAGGTTATAGTGGGCACTTACAATGGAAGTGAATGAGGGTTTAAAATGTGAAGCATATACATTTATAAAAGCTCTTACATTAATTCTTCTGTTAAAAACTTGTGTATATTAGCTGTAAATTAGTTTGTCATCGTTTTTACAGTCGTTTTAGGGTTAACACTCATTATTAGGGTTTTCGTCATCATAGCTACGATTGGATGTAAACTTTACACAGAAAAGGTATTTTAATCACACTAAAATCATGTTAACGTGCTTATTGTTCACGTGTTGTGATTATACTTTTGAGTGTTTCCCCTATATGCATTCAGGAGCGGTGCTGCTATTATCTATTGACATTTCACATAGTTCATTAATATCCATGATGCAAAGTAACACCAGTCATCACCAGTCAGCACCAGTCATTTGCGTGCTTATACTGCGTGCAGTTAAACGGGACACCTGTATGAAGCGAAAGGGACCCACCATATACACGCACGTATTCGCAGTGACGTCATCGTGTAGCAGCCCATCAAAGGCTTTTCGTGAGCGCATACAGCAACACACTCTCACGGTGAAATTGTCAGTATTCATACGACTTTTCTAAATTTGGCTAATTCGTATGATATCGTGCGACTGCACTCGTTTGAATTCCTTCGACTTTCACTACAGCCAATGACGTCGCTGGACATCGTTTCCATCTAATATGCGACAATTACTTGCTTCTGTCACACACAACAGTTTCCTATCGTGTTTACACACTCTACGGATTGGTTAAGTTTAGATAAATGGTTTGGGTAAGGGCATAATATTAATAAGTATGTCCTTAACGCCTCATGCGCGGAACTCGTGCTTACTTCCGCATCAGACATCCGGGAATTTGCATGTGATGAAGTCGTACGAGTTTATGCAAACAACATTGTGCGAGACCATACGAAATAGCCAACTTGTAAATTATGTACGACTTTTCATGAGATCGGGTTGGCGTACACGTACACAACAGAGAAGCAGGAGACCCAACATGATACCTCTTCTAGCAGAAAGTCTTTTCCTCTAACTTCTTTGGCAAAGGTAGTAGAAATATAGGGCTCCAGACTGCGATTAAATGGTCGCATTTTTCCCACCGGTGAGACTTACGCTGGTGCGACTACAGTTTGCCAACTCTCGTTGTTTGTGCGTGATGCCTCTGTTTTCTGTTTTGTATGAGAAAATCGGAACATAACAGCACTAGCCACTACTCGGATCAATTATCAGCCAGCTCAATGAACAGAGCAGTGCAGAGCAGTCTCACCCACGCAGCGCAAATCATTATAAACAGCGCTGTGAGAAACATGGCGTGAGACGTGAAACTCATTTGAATTTGGCTGTAGAAAAAAAAACCTATGAAAACCTTTAATGTCTCTTGCCTTGGTGATTTAACGAGTTTAAAACCATGTTTAACGGCACACCATTATAAACAACACTGACCAGAATATAAATTATAAGCCTGTACAATCCACACATCACCACCCTAACAAAATTGTACCTTGGATTTACTATAGTTACACTTACTGTGTTAACAGTGGTATTTTTGCAGATGTGCTGTGTGTTATATTCATACTAAATATCTGTACATTTATTTAGTCCTATTAAATAATTCATTTGTTACAATTATGTCAGTTTCAAAAGTTTCTATTTTGTTTTTATAGTTTCTAAATGTATTGTTTGTCATTTCATAACAAAAATGCCATAGGTTTGTTGTACTAACAAGCCATGCTTGGTTTTTACCAGTGACTACCTGTGATCTAGTTACAAATATCACTTAAAACTATGGACACTAATGGAGGAATCTATGACAACTTTTCATAATTATGGACCAAGCAATCAGTTTTTCTTCGGTGTAAAATCTGTTCTATAATCTGCTCTTTGATTGTAGGAAAAAGTAACTGACTTTGCCTTCAGAAATTCAAAGAGATGAGTATATTTCAATTTAGCCCTATATAAATTAGGTAGGCCTATATATAAATAAACTTTTTTACAGATGTTACTGTTGCATCAAGTCAAACTCAATGCTAAACTGTCTAATGTGCATTTCAGCAACAAAATAATATAAAATATATAATAATGTCACTGTATTTATTAGTTTCTATCATTATTATTTTGACAAAAAAAAATATGTGTTTTTACACTGTTGCTACCAAATCAGGTGCTGGTGCCACCCTCTGTAGAACTTTGTGGCACCAGTGCTACCACTCTCATATGTTAGTCTGGAGCCCTGTGGTGACGTATGTTCTGTTAGATAGGTTTATATTTTCTATTGGTGTTTAATAAAAATAGTGAAAGTGATTTTCTGAGTGCTTCAAGTGCCAAAAGCTCCCAGTAAATAATAAACACATGACAAGGCGAACATGAATAACCCATCTATAATGATTCTAAGATCATTTTAAGCTATTACTCCACCGACATGCATAAATATGGGTCTGGCCTTGCAGGTTCGTGGATGCACGCACAGCAGCACTGCAGCTGAAAAAAATCCTAGGGGAAACACTGCTTATGAAACAGTGAGCATTTCACTGTTTACAGATTTGCCCCATTCACTTCTAGTGTAAGTGCACTGTAACACATTTTTATTTTTTTTAAAGAAAAGTCTAAATACATTTTTGTGGTCATCAACATTGTCACAAATGCTGTCGATTTAGCTTAACTTGTATTGAACCCTGAATATTTCTTTATAGGAAGTTATTAATGGGACTATTAAAACTCATGTTACTAATTGCTACTTTTTACGTGCCAAGTGAAAATTTTAATTAAGCTGAAAAAAATTAAGTCATTTTTAAGCTGGTATAGCATGTGGACCTCAAAATATATCTTTTTTTTTTTTTTTTTTAAAGATAGTACTTTTATTATTCATATTTTTTTGGATATTTTTTTTTATTGAAGGCTCAAGCTCATTCTCCTTGTCGAGTAAAGTAAGCTTAACTTATTAAATCCGATACACTGGATATGATGTGCTATATGTTACACTTTTGATTTAAAAATAATCATTCAAATCATTAGATTGAACAAATAATATGCAATGATCATTGATGGATGCATAGTCTATCAAAAAATGATTAAGGTATTGTGCACTGTTCAAGGTGGCAGAGACACATTGTCCATCGTAAAAGCCACAGATGACAATTGATTAAGATTGTGGTCTATGTGTTTTGATATTGTGTATCATGATATTTCTTTATTCTCACAAATGAAGCAGAACAAAGCAAAACATACAGCTGTGGACAAAAGTTTACATACACTTAAAAAACATGTATATCATGGCAGTCTTGAGTTTCCAATGATTTCTACAACTCTTATTTTTCTGTAATTGAACGATTGGAACACATACGTCTTTGACACCAAAAATATTCATGCATTTTGGTTCTTTTAGGAATTTATTATTGGTCTTCTGGAAATATGGCAAAATCTGCTGGGACAAAAATATACATACAGCAACTTGAATTATCTATTTTGGTGATGTATTAAGTTGTTTCAATCAAATTTGCTTTGTGGCATGGCCTCTTAACTTCTTGTGAGTGATTATGATTGACCACAGCTGGTGGTGACCTTTTAAATAGGGCTGGTTTGATACACTTAGACTTGGCCACAAACGCTGCAATGGGAAAGTCTAAGGAGCTCAGCATTGATCTGAAAAAGCGGATCATTGACTTGAAGTCAGGAAAGTCACTTTGAGCCGTTTCAGAGCAGTTACAGGTCCCAAGATCAACTGTGCAAACAATTGTTTGTAAGTATAAAGTGCATGGCATAGTTGTGTAACTGCCATGCTCAGGAAGAAAACGCAAGCTGTCACCTGCTGCTGAGAGAGAATTGGTCAGGATGGTCAAGAGTTAACCAAGAACCACCAAAAGGCAGGTCTGCAATGAATTGGAAGCTGCTGGAACACAGGTGTCAGTGTCTACTGTCAAGCGTGTTTTACATTGCCATGGGCTGAGAGGCTGCCATGCAAGAAGGAAGCCCTTGCTTCAGAAGCGGCACCTTAATGCTTGACTGAAGTTTGCTGCTGATCACATGGACAAAGAAATGGCCTTCTGGAGGAAAGTTCTGTAGTCAGATGAAACAAAAATTGAGCTATTTGGCCACAATGACCAGAAATATGTTTGGAGGGGAGAAGGTGAGGCCTTTAACCCGAAGAACTCATACCTACCATCAAGCATGGTGGTGGAAGTATTATGCTCTGGGGCTGTTTTGCTGCTGCCAGTGGAACTGGTGCTTTACAGAAAGTAAATGGAATAATGGAGGAGGAGGATTACCTCCAAATTCTTAAGGAAAACCTAACACCATCAGCCAGAAGGCTGGGTCATGGACAGGACAATGACCCCAAACACACATCAGTAGTGGTAAAGGAATGGCTAAATCAGACTAGAATTAAGGTTTTAGAATGGCCTTCCCAAAGTGACTTAAACCCCATTAAGAACATGTGGACTGTGCTGAAGAAACAAGTCTATGTCAGAAAGCCAACAAATTTAGCTGAACTGCACCAATTCTGTCAAGAGGAGTGGTCAAAGATTCAACCAGAAGCTTGTGGATGGCTACCAAAAGTGCCTAATTGCAGTGAAAATGGCTAAATGACATTTAACCAAATATTAGCATTGCTTTATATATATTTTTGACCTAATAGATTTGGTAACATTTTCAGTAGTCATTGTAAACTCAAGACTGCTGTGATATACATGTTCTTTACAAGTGTATGTAAACTTTTGACCACAACTATATATACACAGAATCAACTTTTAACCCCATTATTCCCTTTCTCCCTCCCGATCCCCAACCCCACCCTGACCCTCAACAAATATCCCTTTGGTCAAAGCCTGAGGTACACACACAAACAAACAAACAAAAAAATAAATAAATAATGATAAATCAACATATAAAAAGGAGAAAAGAAAGAATTCCACAAAGGATACAATTTACAAATTCAGTCATAATCATGTTTCTCTCCACATGGTTCTCACTAAGAGCCTTCCAGAAAGGTCAATTATTTGTCCCATTTCTTACCATTGACGTCTGCTCTACCAAGATGTTTATATGACATCTTTTCAAATCTCGCCACCCTGCCCAATTCGGTGAACCATTCTTGAAATAAGGGAGTGCCAATTGACTTCCATCCTCTAAGAATTATCTGTTTTCCAATCATTACACTAGTTTGGACCCAGCTTTTTGTATATTTATCACCTACTTTAATAACCGCCCCATCACCCAATATACATAGTCTGGGGCAGAATGAAATTTTAGTGTCTAGGGCCTCATAGATAAAATTCTGGACCCTTACCCAGAATTCTTGAATCTTGGCGCAGAACCACAGAGCATGGGCTATATCTCCATCCTCCAACTGACATCGCCAGCAGGTAGGTGTATCTTTTAAACCAAGCCTAACCAATCTAGAGGGAGTACAGTAGAAACGATGCAAAATCTTAAACTAAATAAGGCATACCCTTGGATCCCTAGACAAAGTTTAAAAAAAAAAATTAAATTCTTTCCCACTTCCCATCCTCCAATACCAAGTTCATATCTCTTTCCCATAACCTCTTAAGAGCTTTTAAGGCTCCATCACCCAGACTCTGAATCAACGAGTAGTACACTGACACTTCATGACCCTTTTCAAAGGCTGCACAATACAAAGAGTGTCTGAAGCCTTAGGTGGCTGTGTACTGCCATCAAAAATAGTACAAAGTAAATGGCACAGCTGTAAATACCTGAGAAATTGAGACCTTGAAATCCCAAATTGCTGTGTTATATTTTCAAATGATCTCAAAGCTCCATTTTCATAAAGGTCACCAAGTATAACAACACCCTTCTCGATCCATACTGTCCAGCAAAAGGGGAACTTGTTAATACATAATTTAGGTTTCAGCCATATAATTGAGGAAACTTTTAGGTAAGTATCAAAATTTAACATACGAGAAACCTTTGTACATACTGAATGTAAATGTGAAATAATAGGATGCATTTTTACTTTTCTAGGCAATTTAATAGAAAGATTTTGCAATGGTGAGGTTGGGGCAAGGACCGCTTGTTCAGTGTTGTACCAGGGAGGGGCTCTCTCTGGTAGAAGAGCCAATGGGCTAGGTGTCTAAGATTAAAAGCATAGTAATAAAACAAAACATTTTGGGGAGGCCTAAACCTCCTTTTTCAATTTGACAAATAATTCACTGAAATGCAACCGAGGTTGTTTTTATTTGGAATGGTAAAACTTGGATATTCTATCAAATTGTTTAAAATAAGAAAGAGGAACTTCTAGAGGGAGAGTCTGCAGTAGATAATTGAATTTGGAGATACATTTCATTTTTATAACACAAAATGGGTTCCCCTACCAAGAGAGAAATAATCTTAAATTAATCCATTAGTTTGCACTGGCGCTAGCAGTTGTTTGTAAAGTAACTTAATCCACCCAATAAAAGTGTTCCCAAACCTGTACATTTTCAAAATCTTAAATAGTCCCATTCCACCTTCTTGGCATCAAGTGAGATGTTAGCGATTGGAGTCTGATCATTCGCTAATGACCAAATAATGTTTATAAAACGTCTAATGTTATCAGAAGAACTACGACCACGAATAAACCCCACTTGATCTATATGTATAAGAGATGTAATAACTCAATTTAATAGATTAGCCAGAATTGTAGACAATATTATTACATCTAACTGAATCAGCGTAATTGGACGATAACTTTTACATTCATTTGGATCTTTATCTTTTGTAAGAATGAGACTGATCAGGGCTTGCGTCATGGTTGGCGTTAGTTCAACTTTCTTTAAGCACTCTGTGTAAACTGTGAACATAAGTGGAGCCAGTTCTGTAATATAAGATCAAAAAAATTCTGCATCAAAACCATCTGGCCCCAGTGCCTTACCTGTTGACAAGGCTTTAATTACCTCAACAAGCTCATCCAAAAGTCCAGGTAGTTATTTTTGATCATTTGTCAATTTAGGAAGTTCTAAATGGCTCTAAAAAATGGCTAATATCCTTATAAGTTGTAGAAGATGTGGAAATATAAAGATCGAAATAGAAATCTTTAAAGGCCTTATTAATTTCTGTGGCAGAAGTAAATATCTTGCTTCCAGAAGACTTCACTGAAGGAATGGTGGAAGAAAAGTCTCTCTGTTTTATGTATCTGGCAAGAGGTTTCCCTGCCTTGTCTCCTGACTCAAATTATGTCTGTCTTGCCCTGAATAACCAAAACTCTGCCTTCTGTGACAAGTGTTGTACCTATATTTTAGCAGAGTCAGCTATCTAAGACCATTGGATGACATTCAGTGCTTCAGCTATGTTTCAGCACTTTTAATACTCTTTTCCAGTTCTATGAATTCCTGTGCTTTGATATTTTTAATGAATGAGGCTTATTATATGATCCACCCCCTAAGAACTGCCTTAAGGGCCTCCCATGCCACGCCCAAAGAGCACACTGTGGACCAATTGGTTTATACATAAACATTGACTTCTGTCTTTAACATTTGTTGAAATTCATGGACTTGTAGAAGGGATGTATTAAAGCGCAATTTATATGATTTTCTTTTCTCTATATACGGCAACATCTCTAAACACACCAAAGCATGATCTGAAACTAAAATGTTTCCAATTGAGCAGTCAGTGGCAAAAGGAATAAGTGACTTGGATATATATTTTAAAAAAAAAATCTGTTCTATATTAAATCTTGTGAAATTATGAAATAAATGTATAATCCCTCCCACGTGGACTCAGAAGTCTCCAAATGTCTGTAAGACCAAGATTTTTACACATTCTCTGTAGTGTCAACATTGCTCTAAAGGGACTACGCACTTTTGCATCACTATGATCAAGGAGCAGATCCATTAACTGATTGAAGTCTCCACCCAAAACCATATCATGAAGGATCCCTTCTGCTTGTAACTTTACCTCAAGATCTATAAAAAAAAAAAAAAAGTTCTGATCATCAGCGTTGGGTGCATAAATATTAGCCAATATAAGATTTTGCCAATATAAGCCCCTGTATTTCAGTCAAAACAATAATGACTCTTCCTAAATTATCTTTGATCTGTTTGAGACATTTAAATTGTAAATGCTTACTTATCAATGTGATGACTCCCCTGTTCGGATAGTAGGATCATTCCGATTGCATATAAAGGCAGCATTAAGAAACGATCTGTCGACCATTGATTTTATTGTTTGTGTTTTTGTTTTCCAGCCAGAGAAATGACAAGAGGGAAATTCCTTAACATCTTGGAGAGACCGAAAAAGTGAAGAATCAGATAAAACCGTTGACAGCGACCTTTGATTTTTGGGTCAGCTACCAGCTGATTGTGGTGTTGTAAGGCAGAATAACAGTAGCATGATATGTTAGCTTTCAAATTATTTAACTGAAATGATACCAATTTTGGGTCTCAGCATCATAACAATGCATAATTTTTGTATATAAATTTGCAGAACTTTTTCAGGTTCTTTTAAATGACAGCAGTTGAGGAGAAATTATTGGGTAGCCTAGTGGTGTGCTTTTCAATACATGTTCATAATGTATTTATTTTTCTCTTTAGTGTTTAATACAGTTTAATACAATTTATGTTGTTTAATAAAATTTCGTTGTTATTTGAATGAAATACAATTGGATATGATGTTGTTTACATGCCCCAAAAATATGCTAATTTAGCTTCTTTTATTTTCGTAAATTGTTATTACAGTCAACCGCTCTTAAATGGTACTAGTAAGGCTTTGGATCCCATTATCCATCCAATAGAGCCTCTGTAATGTTGCATCCACAAAACAATAAGGGAGTTTATGAAGTAGCCTCAGAACTTTTAATTAGGGCAATAACTTCATGCTTGTGGCTCCATTAACATCTCTCTTTTGGTCTTCTACATGTAAGAGGCTTTGACATGAGAGTGCTGCCACACCAGTACAAGGCCATTTTTTCAATTGAATGGGAACTGGAAGTTTTGAAGGGCCCCAGCACAAAACATTGCGTAAAAATAATATTGCTTATTGTCATCCGTTAACAAGAGTTGACATAATTACTAGGGCCATTTCTTCTCTAATTAGCACACTTCCAGAGACATTGGCACGAATGGTCCAGGAGAAAAGGGAATCAGACAGGCATGCTGAACGGCAAACAAAGAACGCTCTGCGAGCGTAATTAGGTGAGACAGTGGCCAGGACTGTTCTCGGCTGGAGATGTTGTAGAGGCTTCGGCTGCAGTTGGCGAGTGTTCACTTCTGCTCCCACCAATTCTTAGAGGTACGCCTCTCCCCGTGGTGCTTAATAAACCCCTAATTGTCTTTCTGGTTCACATGGATGGAGACTGCTGGTTCAGCCCTGCAAATCTATTACTCATGTCTGATTCCACAATGGAGGACCCAAGTTTTTGCTTCTTTTTTTTAATTTTTTTTTATTGTCTATACAAGTTTTGATTTTCTTTTTTTTTTTTTTTTTTTTTTTTTATTGTTTTTTTTATATAAAGTGGATTGAGTTGAGAGCCACCTTAAGGCATACAAACTTACTAGGATATGCAAAATTTTTGCCACCTTTTTATGTGCAAATAACCTCACATACTGGGTGAACGATTAAATGAAGTTATATTTTTCTCTGTCCTCTGTTCTGTTTTTTGTTTTGTTTTTTGTTTTACAGGCGCTTGCACTTTAGAGTACACAATGCTCAGGATAGAGACTTGTGTACTTACGAAGTCTACTAGTGTAGCATTCTTAAAGTTGAAAAAAACTTTAAACTTGTTGGTTCCTTGTGTGTCCATTGCACATTGTTACACTTACACATTGTGACAGTAGTGATGTGCAGTCGGTGTTGTGAGTGGATCAGTCATTTCCGTGACATCACTGAAGTTGTGGTTCACATAATGGCTCCCGCCAATAGTCTCTGCCTCCCGCCAATAGTCTCTGCTTGTCAAGTAGGTCCTGTCCAGACATCCTTCTTTAGATGAGGGTCATTCCCCACAGAGGGGCTGTCTCCATGATTGGGGAAAGAAAAGAGAAACACCAGCACTGCCATAAACAACCCATTTGCCTGACCTCGACGGGCCTTGCTGCCCTAACAAACGTCAATCCAATGTGCCCTCAGGCCTTTAATTAGCTGTCAATTAGTGCAAATTAATCAACTCCTCGCCTAATTAAGCAATGCCGGCAGGCAGTTTCTAACATGCTATTGTGGGAGCTCCATGAGAAAACTGGAGCTAGCAAACTCACTCTGCATCAGGGGGTCATCACACACTTGACAGTTCATGGAGGGAAAGAACTCTACTGTTTCAATTTTTGAACTACCTACTCGGCACGAGGTGTTTGCTCTAGACTGCTGTCCTCAGTATCTGCACTGAAAAACCTTATTGTGAATCCATAAGCAGGATTTTTCTTTTAAATTGCTCTCATAGGCATATCAGTGTAATTAAAAAATAATTTATTGGGGGCCTGGGTAGCTCACTGAGTATTGACGCTGACTACCACCCCTGGAGTCGTGAGTTCGAATCCAGGGTGTGCTGAGTGAATCTAGCCAGGTCTCCTAAGCAACCAAATTGGCCCGGTTGCTAGGGAGGGTAGAGTCACATGGGGTAACCTCCTCGTGGTCGCTATAATGTGGGTCTCACTCTCGGTGGGAGGCGTGGTGATTTGTGCATGGATGCCGTGGAGAACAGCGTGAAGCCTCCACATGCACTACGTCTCCATGGTAATGCGCTCAACAAGCCACGTGATAAGATGCATGGATTGACGGTCTCAGATGCAGAGGCAACTGAGATTTGCCTCCGCCACCCAGATTGAGGGGAGTCACTACGCCACCACGAGAACTTAGAGCGCATTGGGAATTGGGTATTTCAAATTGGGGAGAAAATCACAAAAAAAAAAAAGAATTTATGACTTCTCAAAATGTATTGTACTTAGAGAAAAAATGTCCTTAATGGAACAGTTCACCCAAAAATGAAAAGCTTTTTCATCATTTACTCATTTATTTCCTTTCATGGAACACAAATGAGAACTTCAGCTGAATGTTGATGCTGCACATTTCCACATAATGAAAGTAAATGGGGACTGGGGCTGTTGAGTTCCAAAAATTTCAAGTCATCTAAGCCATACAACAGCATTTCACTGTTGTGAAAGAAAGTTGTTCACTGAAAGTCTTCCCTTCAGCCATAGCTCACAGATCTCATTTGTGGTTGGCTGCATATATTCAAATTTAACTTATTGATATCAGTCATGCAAGAATCAATCCCGTTTTGATTTCAACGCTTGGTGCAGTGTGTCTAAAGGTTTATTCATTCATTTATAAAGCACAGTTTATACAACAGGAGGTGAAGCACAGTGCTGAGCAATTATATATACAAATAACAACAAAGGAGCCATTTTTTTTTAATTGAAGTTACGTGTCACAAGCGTGAATTAGATTTTTTTTTTAGTTCTGCCAGAGGGGAAGTTTATCAGAGATTATTACACGACTCTGAAATACTCTATTCTGATTGGATAATTGATCATTAAAATAAAAATTTTAAAAAATCCTTCATGGAGATACAAGACCTGGGGTGTATTCCAGAAAGCAGGTTATGTGACATACCTGTGTAAGTTTACGGATAAGTTAACGGATAACCTCAGCTTTCGATTCCAAAAACAGGTACCTTTCAGGGTATGTTAGTAGCCATAGCAACTTACTCTCTGAACGTAACCTGCTTCGGAGTAGGTTATGTTCCAGAGTTAATTTCAGGTAGATGTTAGTATGTTTCAGAAGCTGTCAGTACATGCGTGCCCTTTTAATAGTGGCACAGTGGGCGAGAAAGTTCAGATTACACACAACATTATACTTTTAAAGCAATATTACAGTAAACTGCAGTCTTTACCTCACAAATCTTCTTTACTCCGGCATTTCCAGTCTCACACCGCAGATTTGCATTCAAAAGTGAACAAACTGTGTACATTGTGCTTTAACTTTTAATGGGAAGGTTTTAATACTGTAATATTTTTTTAATGCAGATCACATTGGAAAGTCCCCCACACTCTTCACTGTGAAGACAGGGCTTTATTTATTTATATTTAGCCCTTCTAATAAATCATTTTTATTCTATAAATTTCATAGAATAAAATTATTATAGCACCCACTTTCTATTTACAGTTCCTTTAGTCAATGAATATAAAGTTATTTATAAAATGACATTCCATAGTATCAATATGTAGGTAATGTCTGCCAATTAAAAGCTTAAGCAATTAATCACTGCTTATTCTTCTGCACTAACTAGATAATATGTGATAATTTCACAGAACACAGATAGAGGCTAGAGATTTTATTTCTTATCACTCTAATTAATGTAGGCTAATGTACATATAAATGCACACATTTCCAGACTTGTTCATTATACTCTCTTTATTATCTGAAAATATAAATTAGACATGCTGTCTTTAGAGTCACCCACAGTGCACTCATTTAGCTGGTGGTCAGGAGATTCAATGAAAATATGTATCTTTCTGATGCTCAGCCTCCTCTACTCCATCAGAAACTGTACATGGTCCATCTCTAAATTTCATTTTTGTTCTGCATTTCAGGGACCTTTTACAGCTTCCTATTAACAAGGAAGAGATGAGTTACTTTTCCCTAATGCTGAGATCATGAACATCTATGATGTATAGTCAGACACATAATCTTCAATTAAAACAACATCATTTCATTCCATACCAAGTTGGTGGAGGCAGATGGACCCTACTGTACATGACAACACAACATGACAAGTTTTAATGCCACATCAAATAAGAAAAGAACACAATGGACATGTAACTCCTATCACTGTCCACCTCTGTTACAGCAGATCTTCATCTTATAATGCACATGAAGAATCATGTGTGGCCTACTAAAAAACATTACATTAAATCAATGGAAAATGATGACAACTGTGGGAGATCCTACAATTGAAAGAGGGTCTATTAATACAAAGAGACCATCAGTAACTGGGGGAAATTAAAGGTGATATGATTCTAAGTTTTTAGAAACCCCAACTGGGTACATCAAATGGTATTAAAAATAAAGGAAATACATTCAGTTCACATGACAGTAAAATAAAATTAGCATGCACAGATCATGGTAAATACCATTAAAATTAGCCTATTATCATAATATTAATAGAATATGAATGTTAATACTTGTAATGAAGTTCAGTGCAAACAAATAACGTAACGGTTGACCTATTAAACATTAATGTAGTTGAGAGAGGTATAATATTAATGTTGAATTAAGCTTTATATGTATGGTAGAACTTTATAGTTTTATTAATTTAAAAATTCATGCAATGATTCAGTATAATTTCTGTCAAGCAAACTCTCAGTCCTAAACCAATGTAGCTCCTATTGCTATTACGAGTGAAGATGAAATAATGCTCGTTTGCAGCCATTAAAACTTCATGTTCTGCTTCACTGAAATATGGCGTGCCTTTCTTCTTAACATCTGTTTCCATGGTGACTCATGGATTCTGTGATCTTTCTGAGTTCACCGTGAACGCGCACAAACTCTGAGTTTCAAACTCATGGTTGAGTGAACTAACCCTGCGCAGGTGTTCTGGAACCCACATACCGCAAGTAAGCAAGTTTTGGGTTAATCAACCAAGAGTTCAGGGTTTATGTCACAGTAAATTAACCTTGTTTTCTGGAATACCCCTCTGATCTCCCTGTCGAGGTTTATTTTGTATTAAAGACAGGCTATAATAACTTTCAGTTTTGGTTTGTTCTTTACATAAAGCTACCGTTTGACGTCAGAAGACTTGGAATATAGCGCGTGAAATGTATTGAATTTTTTTTTTTTTTTATGATACTTTTAAAGTGCTTTTTATCATTTTTTGAATGTGATGGCCCCAAACCCCATTCACTTTTATATGGAAAAGAACAGCCTGGACATTCTACAAGATATCTTTGTTACGGTTTCATAGAAGAAAGAAAGTCAAATGGGTTTGGAATGACAAGTGGTGAGTAAATGATGATGACAGTTTTCATTTTTGGGCAAACTACTACTACTTTAGAGCTGAATTTATTTTGTTTTTTATTTATATATCTGTACATTAAGCACAGTGAGTATACAAAAACAAAATGCAATGTTCTCTAAAAACAATTCATCACCACCAATTCATTGCAAATACAGAATTATGATGAGGAGAGCGCAAGTGATTCTTCATTTAGATTGCCTGGCATGAGATCAAGCACTAGCAATCTGTGTAGGGGCTGGGCTAATGCAATACAATGTCCCTATAATACAGCCCCATCCCAAAGCTCATTTCCTTGTAGTGACCTTCCAGCTGTGAAAGTTCTTCACCTACTCACAAAGACAAATAGCTGTCAAGCATTTCAATATAAGAGAGGTCTTTATTCGTATGCATCCCTTTATCATGTAATTGTTACAACTTTGGCCAAACTCTCATTTTATCAGCTTTGAAAAAGTACACAGGGGTGTGTCCCATATTCCATGTAGAGGTCAAGGAAATCTGATAAATACCATCCATCTGTTTGACTAATGCTTTTTGTTTGTGCACAAGTCACTCAAAAAATAACTCTTTGGATAAACTTGATTCAGTCATGGACAGTGGTTCCATGTGTTCGAAATGAGTTTTCTTAAATTAATATTACTAAATCTCAATTTAAATACTTCAAGCAAATGGAACCTAATTGAATTGAGTAAACCCAACTAAATTAGACATGTTAAATGAACTAAAATTATTCTCTGTTATATACTTGCTAGTACAGTGAATACTACTGTAGCATGCTGAATACATGCTTATGGGAAACACTATGCTTTGCTCAATGAGTAAAGCAATATAGAGCATTCTTAACTTGTACCTGTCCTCAACCTAAGATCAAGTTCCACTATTCACCATAATCCGCAAAAGTCCAACATAACAGAAACTCTTTGGCCACCTTTACACCTTAAGATGCAACTCAGGTGATCCAATCACATGTGGTCAGGTGAGAAACATAACTGTTTACACCTGGTCGCTTAAATGAATCAACTGTGGCCACTTGTTTTCAGATTTGGAGGGGGATCTCTGATTCATGATGACAAATATCAATTACTATGTTACTGTGTTACTGCATGATTTTAAAGCCCGACAAATTCAGAAAAGACAAAGAAAGCGCAAAAAATGGCGCAATTTTTCTCCCAGATGCAGCTGTAATTTAATGTAAGCACAGAAGCAACATTTCGAGGAGAAATCTCTGTTATTTTAGTGGATTACTTGAATTAAATGAGTTTTAGATACACTGAAGAAAATCTGTGAAGTTCCCATTCTTGTATACATGTATCCGCTTTTTTAAATGTTCTGATCGGACTATTACTTCCTTTTAAAGCCGCTTACAACCGGCAAAGTTTAAACTCTTGTTTTAGGACAGCGGTTGATTGACAGGTAAGGGGTGGTGCGTCGCGACTGTCCATTATGCACACAGGACAGATATGCGTTTACAGTTTAAATGCGATGTTGTCACATCACATGCATTTTTGACCACCTTCGGATGTGGTTTTTGTGATCCGAACACAAAAAGTTTTAGAACCCATTTGGACCTGTACTTGGCACTGACCACATGTGATCACTTCACCTGAGACGCATCTTAATACCAGGTGTAAATGGGGTCTTCTAAATCTCAACACAACAAAGTATTAAACACTAACAAGTATTCTCCTTTACATTAATCTTGCACATTATATTACACTTGATTTTAACATTTACTCTCCCTATCCCTGCAAAGCATGCTGGGAATTAGAAATGCCCTGCCCGGTATCAGTGAACCTAGCAAAAAATATTCATGTTGTCGCAATGCAAATATAAGGTAATGCTCTAAAGCGTTGAAACAACTAATTTAATTGAAGTTCATCTGGTTACATTTCATTTTTGGAGTAATATGAACAAGGGAGGACTCTGTAAAACTGACAGTGAAAGTTCATTTTTTTTAGTGAGAGGTTTTTACTTTAAAATAACTAGGCATATTTCTTGCATGTTAGCCCTGGTAATGGTGAGAATATTCAAACAGAGAAGATGGGGGAGACTTTTTTTTTTTTTTTTGCAACAGCTGTTTGCCCTTTAATCTGCCACCATCAGATCTTCCAGTCCTTGCCACCCAATCTACATGAATGACTGAACTAAATCTTTCCTTAATCTAGAGTCTTATTAGTTTGTCTTCTTATGCATGTAAATCAGGATGCAGTCATTTTCATATGTAGATGGATTATTAAAAGCCATAGAGGGACAGTGTTCCCCCCCCCCCCCCCCCCACACACACACACACTCACAATAAACAACAAAGCCCAGCACAGATTACAGCAGAAGTTGTGGCTAAGAGAGGACAGGAAGCAGTTTGTAATTGACAGGCTGCTTTGACAGAGAGAGAGCCTTGTGAATAGATGAGTTTATCTAGACTGGGTGATGTGTCATTAGCATATCTTGATAACATTGATTTCTTCATTACCCTTAATGAAATTTCCACTTAATGGCTTCTAATGGTCTAATTAGTTTCAACTGGTGCCCATATCATTGCACCTGTAATATTTTGCTCCCTCTTCATCTGTGATGCAGAATTGAATGCTTTGATGCAATGTGTGACAATGGATCCTCTTGAGCTAAGTTTCATTTACTTGCACTTATTTATACAATGCGTGTATTTTGATTCTACACGTGCAGATAATGTGTGTGTAATAGTCCTAATATGTGATTAAACTTTAGTTTTGTATGGCTGCCAGTTCATCTCATGTAATTGCTATGGAGCCAGGCCAACGAAGAATTAGCATGCAGTGGTAATTGAATAATGTCCTATAAGGCCACAAATCATAAAACTTTCTGTGTTTTTAAGCTGATAAACTGCCGCAATTCAAACAGGATTACAGTGCACATTTATTGGTAAAATTTGGGGCTTTGCGCATGGTTATTATCAGGCCACTTCACCGGCCCACTGCTCCTGATCAAGGCTGTTTTGATCAAATATTAGTAAACGTTCGATCATGGCTTCATGCGGTCTAACTATTAATTAGCCAGAAAAGCAACATACCGGGCGCTGTCTCGTGCATGGAGCACTCTCGTGTTTTTGTCGTCTTCCGCAGGCGTAGCCATGCGTCTCGCGTTCTGCTGGTGTCATATGAATCATATCGTTTATTTATGCATCAGCACATGGCACTTTGATAAGATTGGTCTCATCTCTGTCTCCATCAACGGCTCACTGCTCATTTCCATAAATTATCTCCCAGTAATTATGTGTCCAGATGTCCAAATTGTGCCACAAATGATCTGCAAACGAATCAAATCCCACTGTAATTTAGTAATAGCTGATTAGACCTCGATGTATTAAAGACACTTGGATGTAATTAGAGTAAGCCATGTTTTGTAGTTCAAACGAGCATGTGCACAACTAGCCTATAGTTTATATGCAACAGTTTCAGCAAATACATCTTCATTATTCTGAATAATCGGTGTTTGTAGGTAATTTAAAATAAAGTGGAGAGCACATATATTCAATAAAGACAGATATAGACTGATTTAAAATGAATTAACTGAATTTGTAGGTCTTAGTTACCTGGAATATTATGGCAGAACATGTTATAAATGTATTATATTAAGAGTATTCTTGCCTCACAAGAGGGCTTTATAACGGTGATGTTACATTTCTGGCCAAATAATGGTGATCTACGTACTTACGGCCTAATCTCAACCATTCAAAGCATTTTATAAAAATAAAAAATAAAAGGTTTTAAGCCTAAAAGGGGCTTAGCAATTGCAAGTTAACACGAGAGAAGGAATCTGGGGCGATTGACATGAATTGTAAATCCTCACAGGTTTTGTGGCCTAATATGAACAGCCATAATATTTGATGACCATTCAATAGGCATCTGGATTGCTTTAATCGGTCGCAATTGGACACTTTACATTAGACATTAGGACTATAGCCTAATTAAATTCGCAGAATTAAAATGGGGACCATGTCAAATTCGCCTGTTTTTGCAGTATACCCTACCTATAATCTAAGGAATGTTCTGGTTTCTGAAAATAATGTGCAGCATTTTGAGCTGTCAGTCTGTGTGACATCAGACAAATCAGACTTTCTGGTTATTTTCTATTTGGTTTCATAGGCTATATGCTATTTGAGGCGTTATTGCCGCAAAAAAATTTTTAATGCCCATGCAGCCTAAAATCCTCTCTCTCTCTCTCTCTCTCTCTCTCTCTCTCTCTCTCTCTCTCTCTCTCTCTCTCTCTCTCTCTCTCTATATATATATATATATATATATTTTTTTTTTCTTTGCAGTGCTGATGACATAGTCTTTATGTCTATGCGTTTAGAGGTATGACATTACAGTTGTACATTTATAGGCTATATCCGCCATATGAATAAAGGATGTTGACTTTCCCATTTCAGATTTTTTTATTAATGTTCTAATAGACCAATAACAGCAAATTGACGAAAGTTTTTTGTTTTTTTTAAAGCTAAAAACAGAACACATTTTTATTTCGTTCAATATTTTTTCTATTAGGTATCTATTATCATAATATCTATAATATATTATTATTATTATAACGGTATTATTATTATATTAGAGTGAAATTAATTATTAGAATGTTATTTTAATTTTTGCATTTTCATTTCGAAAATAACACTTTTTATTTGCTAATTATGTTTGCATTTTTTTTATTAACACAGAATAATTTTAAGCAGAATTAAATGCTTGCACCATAAACAGAGAGCAGCATCCTTGATCCTCTGGAATTCTAAATCGCTTCTTCACATCTGATTGGCTGCTGAGTTTTGACCCTTGTTGGGATGGACCTGTTGGATAAAAGGCGAATTTCTTGAGGGATCATGCGTACTGCGCCGTGGATGCCTGTGCACAAGGGACCGACTTGTATCTGAAGAAGGGAATAGTCTCCAAGGCACCATGACAGGAAAGGATGGGGCCGTGTTGTCGGAAAGTTTGAACAAATCAAAATCAGTTTGTGCCGCTGAGAATCAGCATCTATCAAAGAGCAGCACCACACATCCGACCAAATGCACGGGGTTCGGCATCCAGGAGATTTTGGGACTAAATAAAGAGCCGTCCTCGGCTCCACGGAACACTCTGGGCTCGTTCCCTGCCGGGGCGCACCTACTAGCCACCAGGTCGATGCTCGGGCCGGCTGGTGTTGGGGTCGGGATGGGATTAATTGGCCCTGGAAGTATTCAGTCGTTCTACAGCCAGCCCGCGTTTCTGGAGGTGCTGTCAGACGCACAGAATGTCCACCTTCAGCCGCTCAGCAGGTCCGTGGGACCACTAGAAGCGAATCAATCTGCTAGTTCAGGTAGGCCTGCAAATTTCATGCCCTAGTTTGCCCTTGTATAAAGCAAAGGTCCAGTTCCATTTTTTTTTTTTTTTCAGTGCCGAATAAGGGTTTGTTGACTGCCGATCCGTTAATGAATTATTTCAGCAGTAACACTAACGATGATAATGTGAATAATCTATTATCCTTATAATCCATATGATTATTGTTGTTGTGTTTTAAATATACATTTATTCAAAGATAAATGGAAATGTGCCTGTTTTATTTATCAGAAACATAAGGCTAAATCCTACGTGATAGCCTAATCATCATGAATAAATCAAATGGCTGTTTTTAAAAGTAAAGGGCAAATTATCGCAACAGAGTATTTTAGATTTCTCATTTTAAAAATGCCTCAACCATGTCTCCAAATATTTTCCCCGATATTACAGATTCAGAGGATGTCTCTTCAAGTGAAAGGAAATTATCAAATTCTTCACTGAGCCAAAGCAAGAAGCGAAAAAAGAGACGACACAGGTAAACAACGTCAGACAACTAAAAGTGATCATCTTTAGCATAATGGATATCTATATTAATAATGGATTATTCCGTTGTCTCAGAAATTAGACAATGACCCAAGAAATATGTCAAATGCTTCCACTTTTGGAAAACGTTTGTCTCGATCGATCTGTTTGGTAATTATGGCCAAATGGCAATTATGGTTATTTTGGACCCAAATAAATATTTTTTAATTTTTTTTTTATTAACAAATATTTTTAGGAACAGACAATCTGCGGCTATACAATATTTAAGATCTCTTTCCCTTTTATTGGTATTGAAGATAAGGGAGTTGTTTTTTCTTATTGAGTTAATTAAGTGCTTGTGAAGTTAACTTAATTAAGATCATTTTGTTGTAATAATAATAATAGTCCAATAATAATAATAATAATAATAATAATAATAGTCCAATAATAACAATGGATTATAATAAAAATGGTCTAATAACATACGTTGAACTAAGTATTGTTATTTTTGGGAAGCTTTTGTTTTTGGTTAAATTATATTTAAGATAGATTAGTTTAATGCATTAGGCTAAATGATTATTTCTTAGCACCTGAAATGTTAAGTCCTTGTAATGTAATATATATATATTCAATATTTACTTGAAGAATCATAAGTAGCGACAAATGTTCTTCATATTTTAAGGTTTTTAATAAACAAGTTAATATATATATATATATATAAGTAATCAAAAACATTTTTTTAATGCCCATGCAGCCTAAAATCCTCTCTCTCTCTCTCTCTCTCTCTCTCTCTCTCTCTCTCTCTCTCTCTCTCTCTCTCTCTCTCTCTATATATTTATTTATTTTATTTTTTTCGCAGTTTATATATATATATATATATATATATATTAACTTGTTTATTAAAAACCTTAAAATATGAAGAACATTTGTCGCTGCTTATGATTCTTCAAGTAAATATTGAAATACAATTTATGCATGAACTGTCTAATATTGATTCCCGTTTACAATTTTAATTTCTTCTTGTATAGAACAATATTTACATCTTACCAGCTGGAGGAACTAGAGAAGGCTTTTAACGATGCCCATTATCCTGATGTATACGCCAGAGAAATGCTGGCCATGAAAACCGAGCTGCCCGAGGACAGAATACAGGTACGCACACTGCTGTATCATCAAATTTAATGAGAATAAAAAAAAATAAAAAAAAAAATAATAATAAAAAAAAAACATTTTGGTCGAACTTATCGAAAAGTAGGCTATTTCATGAAATAAATAAATAAAACACTTCCTAATCCATATAGCTTTACACCCGTATAGCCTACAGTGATTCTTGCTCTCTTTTTAGGCTGCCGCATGACAGATGAATTTGTACCATTTTACCAATGTCTTTGAGGCTGCTATTGTCTTATGTAAAATAAAATAACATTTTGGTCGATAGTCGCTTTTTGAAATTAAGTTATGAGTCTGTAAAACGTTTATAAAGTTTATAATTACACCTGCTCTTTCACATCCTTACCGGTGCATTAGTGTA